>NC_056732.1:845418728-845506228 GCF_019279795.1 Protopterus annectens
ATACCCTCTAGTGACTTTTTGTCACTAATGTTTAGAAGGACACTTAAATGGGGAAAACTGACTATAAGTAAAATAATTTTTGTTATTAGTATTTGTATAAAGCATTTCTTGATATAAACTGCATAGTATATACTGTAAAACAGTTCTGTGTAGAGTATAGTCAGGGGTATTTTAAATATTAGGGGAGTATTTTCAGTGACTGTTGTATGCGCTAAAGATATTAAAGTAAACACTTACTGTTTTAGTTGTAAGAAATATAGGTTTTACAGCATAATGAGAAAAAAGGCTGGACAAAAAGGTTTACTGTTCATATTCTGTGATTTAGGGATGTTGGGTAGGGGTGAGGTATAAAAGTACACTGATTATATTATATGCAGAATTAGGATATTTTCTTTTTATTTTATGAGCATGAATGTGAAGATTACTGCATTCAACTTAAGCTGTAAAGTTTTATGTAAGCATGTATACTTAAAAATAAGACAAAATGATAAAAGTGATGAAAATGCTAAGGTTATTATCACTGCAAAGCTATTAGCTTATTTGTTTTACCACTGGCAGATGTTCAGTGGAGCTGAGATGTCTGCAGCTGAGGGCAGCTAGGCATTCTTTTCTGAGTGAAATTTACAAAGACCCATTGTTGACTACAATTACATGGAGGCAAGCTGTCTGCAGATGCAAACAGTTAATCTCGAGAACTCTGAGTATTCTTTGCTGAGGGAAATGCACAATTTAAAGGTACAATGGTGAGCAGCTCAGTCAAAATTAAGTTTGAAATTATGGGAAGTGAATAAGAGGTAACAACTCCTCTAGCAGCCTTAATACTTTAACTCAGTTAACAGAACAATGTACAATTTAGTTTTATTTAAAGAAATCCAGTGCACTTTTTTACGGCTAAAAGTTAAAGTTTTGTGAAAGCATATATGCTGTTTTTCATATCTGGGAAGGTGAGAGAGATAAAAGGCAGACAGCAATCAGTGTAAGTGGGAACACAGGCTGTAGCATGCACTTTAGCATGGGTAACCTTAATTTTAGGTTAGATAATGCTTGTAGGTACAGCCATCAATTTGGGGCAATTGTTCCCCTCTGGAGGGTTAAACTTTGTGTTTTGAAGATGTACATAGTTTTGTGTGTTTGTTCCAAGTTAATAGGGGATGGAGTTGTTTTGCATTTATTTATTTTTTTGTTTGAGAGTTTTCATTAAAACAAAGTCTTAAAAATGTGACATAGGTTCAAATGGAGATGAGAAGAAACAACATTAGTATGTACATGCAACACAAAAGCTGTAAATACACATTCAAAAAACTGTCATGTATAATAAGTGGGAACAATAGCTTTTTATCTTGATGGCTATGCTGTCCATATTATCCTGGAATATGAATGGCTTTACAGGTATAGATAAAATGGAAACAGTGTTGAATTATATAAAGATATGCAGAGTGCAAACAGCAATGCTGCAGGAGATATACTTGGAAATAAATGAGCATGTGAATTTGACAGGATTTCAGAATAGATATTCAACAGAATATTAGGGACAGAAGAAAAGGGGTGTAATTGTATTTATTGCTAGAGGGGCTCCAATAACAACAGTTGAGGAAACAAGACAAAAATGGTAGATTTGTAGTAGTAAGGAGATATTGGCAAAGGAGAATGATTACAATGGTATGTATTTATATTCCACTGAAAACTGCTATTTCTGGAGCTTAATAAACTTTTGGGAGAAATCAGCTTTTATCAGGGAATATTTATAGGTGGGGACTGGAATTTGATTTGCAATTGTAAGGATGGATCAGTGGGACCTAGAAGGGACAATATAACAAAATATGGTAGATTTCTGAAGAAAGTTATGCAAATATTTGGTATGGAAGATATGAATTCAGTAGTAGGAACTCAGAGATAATTTACATATTATTCCCAAAGATACAATAACTGGGCTAGACTAATTAGAAATTATACTTCACAGGAACATGTTAATTTAATTGAAAGCAGTGACATACATCCAATAACTATTTCTGATCATTCACAAATAAAAACTAAGCTAAAATGTAGGGCAATGAATTAAAAACAAGACACTGATGCTCTCCTACCTACTTGTTAAAAAGAGAGGAATTTAAGGAATGGGTAGTGGAAATTATTTAAGAGGTATGAGAGAAGATAGCGATGTCTTCAGAAGTGACTGGGATAAAATGAAAATGGAGTTTAAAACAGGGTCAAAATAATAGAGAAAGAGATATGGTTAAGAAGTAATAGAAATTACTTAGAGGGCCTGACAAAAGTTAAAGTATTGCAGAATAAGGGGAATCTCACAGAACATGAGGAGGAGCAAATGCAGAGTGCTAAAGATTAAATAAGGGAGTATTTGGATAATATGCATGAGTTTAGAAAGATTGCAGTAAAGCAACTATTTTTGACAAACTCCAGAGTACAAAAATGTTAAACACAATGACTTAGGCAACACAACATTGAAAGGGTGTCACCAAACTTAGGGAAGCTATAATCAGCAAATTAACCAGAGATCCTGTCTAGATTTTAGAGAGATTCTAGAAATTTTATGAACATTTGTATAAAGCAGAGAGATATGGAAATTAAGAAAGAGTACAATGGGAATATTTATGGAAGATTTAATTATGCTATGGTTAGAAGTATCTCAACAATTAACAGTTAAGATAATAGATAATGAGATAAAACACTGATATATAATCAATCTTCTGGAAAGTCTCCAGGAACAGATGGTATTCTTGAAGAAGTTTAAAATTTCTGAGAGAAAAAAGTGATAAAGATCTGGAAGATTTTGTTTAACAGTATTTCAAAAGGAACCCAAACCTGTGTGAATCCATGTAGCCAAAAGTAAGACTAAGAACACCAGAGGCACACATAGTGGGTAAACACATACTAAGGTATACTAAAGAAAAAAAAATGTAACCACAAATGACAAAGAGATTTAATAAAACATAAAACAGTCAAGCATTTTCATCCCGTCCAACATGGGACTTCATCAGAACAATTTGAAACAAATACAAAGTGTTTTATACAAAGCAATTAAAACCATGTGACACACCACTCAATTAAAACATGCTTCTTAAAGCTATAAACCATCCTAAAAAATACATTTACAAGAATAGCTAATGTTAGTTAATAGAGCTAAAAACTAAGTCTATGTAAGCAGAATTTGTGAATAAAATAAGCTAACACAGAAAGAAATAAAAATAAAGAAAAAGCATTTCATATTTTGTAATTCTGCAGCTGTGATTTTTAAAATGTATACATAGTGGTTTGCCACAGGTGCAGTTTTTTTCTACACTGGCAAGACCAAAAGATGGCTATGTAAAAGAATATATGAACATGTTGCTGCTATTCAAAACAAAAATATTAACAACTCATGATATAAGCATACACTGACTTGCCACCTGTGCACTATGTTTCTGTTGGTATATTGGACATTATTAAAGACACAATGGGTAGTCACTGGCAGGATGAAATTTAGAAAAGGGAACTCATCTGGCAGCTTGGACTGAAAGTCACAATACTTCCTGGTATTAATGAAAATGTTTCAGTTGCACCCATTTTAAAAATCAAAGCTGCAGCATTATAAAATATGAAATGTCTTTATTTTTATTTCTTTCTGTGTTGACCTATTTTATTCACAAATTCTGCTTACATAGGCTTAGTTTTTAGCTCTGTTAACTGATGTTCACTTTAGCTGTTCTTGTAAGTGTATTTTTTAAATGGTTTATAGCTTTAAGGAGCATGTTTTAATTGAGTGGTGAGTCACATGGTTTTAATTGCTTTGTATAAAGCACTCTTTTTATTTGTTTCAAATGGTTCTGATGAAGTCCCATATTGGAAGGAATGAAAGTGCTTGACCATTGTTTTGTTTTATTAATTTCCTTTTTGTTGTTTGTGGTTACAAAACTTTTTTCTTTATTATACCTTAATATGTGCCTCTAGTTTTCTTAGTATTTTAAAAGGAAGGGAAGCACCAACATCTTGGAAGAAAGCTGTGGTAGCTGTGTTACCTAAAGATGGTAAAGACCCTTCAGACCCTGCTTCATGTAGACACATTTCAATTTTAAACCATGATTATAAAGTGTTTATGTCAATACTAGCTAAAAGAGGAGCAAAAGAAAGGCTAAAATTGATAGATATGGATATATGTGGTTCTATGGCGGGGAGGCAAACATTTGACAACATTAATAGAACAGTGATGATCCAAGAGGGAAGCAGAATGTAAGAAAATACCTCTGTTGGTGGGTCTTGATGCAGACAAAGCATTTGACAGAGTAAGCTGGGATATTTATGAATACGCCCTTCTAAGCGTTTATATTCCCTGATACAATAATAAGGTTAGTTAGAAGGATATATGAAGGCTAGGAGGCAAGAATTAAAGTAGAAGGGTTTTGGATAAATTGTGTTTGAAAAGTTGAACCAGGCAGGGGTGTCCTTTCCCTTTTGTTATTAGCTTTACATTTAGAGCCATTGGCAAAGAAAATAAGGGACTCAGAAATTCAAGGATATAACTGGTATGGTAATCAAGAAAAGTTGGCTTTATTTGCAGATGATATTATTTTGTACCTGATAAATCCTGAAAAGGACAGCTCAGTGTTATGGAACATTTTGAGATAATTTCAAGTCCTTTTGGGATATAGAATTAATAAAGATAAAACAAAGGCTGTAACCATAAATTATGTACCCACACACACATTGGTCCAACAATACTCATATTCATGAGGGCATGATAAGATGACGTATTTAGGAGTATGGATTTAAAATTCTTCTGTTATGGCAGCTAAGGAAATATGGGAAGAGACTAAACAAGAGGTAAAACAAAAATTGAGAAAATGGAAACTCTTAGTTATGGATATGTATAGTAAGATACAAGCAGTGAACATGTTTTAGTCCCTTTAGTCTTGTATATGGGCCAGGCATACTTTTATCAACCTGAGCAGAAGTTGTGGACAATAATTAATAAAGAATTTAAGGAATTTATCTGGGAGGGAAAGATTGCAAGAATTAAGTGGGATAAGCTGATCCTTCCAATAGAACAAGTTGGTTTAGGTTTACCTGATTTGATGGGATATTTTAGAGTTACACAGCTAAGGCTAGTATATATAAAGCAGAAGTTTATAATTCAAACTAGAAAGGGATGATGAAGCAAGGAGGAAGTTCAAGAAATGGAGAGGGAGAGGGAGGTTTTGGATGCAAATTATTAAGGAAAAATAATAGCATTCATGCAGAATATTATATTCACAAAGTAGCATAAAGTATTCTAAGAACTAAGCCAAGAAGAGAATGGCAATAGGAGATTTTGCCAATAAGTAAGCAAGCAGGGGTGAAGAAAATGTGCAAGAGGGGGCTGGAATCTACCGGAGAAACCTGCCATAGGAACCAAGATACTGGGAACAAATACACTGAGCAGGAAAGGTAATAGGGTGGGATGAGGCCAAGAAGACATTTGGACTACAGGCTAGAAACGGCCTTCCCTGCCAGGGCTTGATCTCAGAGTACAGGTAAGGAGAAATGGATAGAGGAAATTTAAGTGAAAGACCTGTACTGGTAGAGTTTTTAGTTGAATCTAGAACAGAAGCAGATGTTAAGAAATAGGCCATAAAAATTGCATGATAACTATAAGAATCAATCAGAGGAGGTTAAAAATATTGGGAATAGATTAGAAAAGCAATTTACAAGGAAACAGTTGGAAGACATATGTTTGGCTCCCAAGTTTACATTCAAGTCCAGAAGGTCTAGGTTATTTGCTTGGAAGTGTTTGCCTATGTCCTTTTATACCCCAATCAGACATCAAAGAATTTTTTCTCACATAGATAGCAATGTTGGAGGTGGGTGGAGAAGAAAAAGGTAACTGGGAACATGTGTTTTGGGAGTGTAATGAGTTGGTAGACTTTAAACATTCCCTACTGAGCACTCTATCAGAGATATTGGGTGAGCAAATGGCTATAAGTTAGGAAATTATTCTTTTGAGTTGGGATGCAGGATCTGAATTGCCTAGATATAGTAAGACCTTACACCTGCACACCCCCAATGTGGGGGCCGGTGCCCCCCACACCCCCTTACTATATATTCTAACTCCAGGGTTGCACTACAGTGGGGAAAAGGCCATATATAACTTTCAGTGAAATGTGTTTCAGTGAATTGAGCTTTCAGTGAATTGTGTACAGTCAAATGTGTTTCAGTGAAATTTGCTTTCAGTGAATAGTCCTAGATCCATATATATATATATATATATATATATATATATATATATATATATATATATATATATATATATATATATATATATACCTGTTACCTTGGTTAACTTGCACTAATATAGTTTTAGAATTTCTAAGAATATGGCCATAATCTGTAATGCTCTGATAACATCAGCTGTTCAAAAAGTGTTTGGAGAGCAGTACCTGTTTGCTTAAGAGTAGCATATGTTGACTGTTAGCTCACCTTGTAAAGAAACAGTTCAGCATGTCTACATTTTGGGATGCTGTGTTACAAATCTGGAAAGGGGACAGATACATCTGAAACTGTTATCTTGCTTTAATATACCCATAGCATTTATTTATAGACGCATATTACACTTACTGATATTAGCATATACTTTGAGAGTAGTTGCGAATAACTCAGTTATTCATCAGATTTCTACTATTATATCCATAATCTGCAACATTCTCTGAAAATCAGCTATTTAACTGCAGGGCAGTACATCTTGCTAAATCCTGTTAAGTCTGAGCAAATTTTTGGTTAATATTGTATACTTTGTAAAAATGCTATGAAGGTCTGTTTTCTCATGAAATACTGAAGTCAATAGTAGAACACCATCCTCAAATTTGGGGGGACTGGGATGGGCTGGGCAGACTAACAAATGGAATGAAGAACATGAAACATGTGCATTTTCTTACTGATGTGCAATTTAGCAAGGAATAATGGTCCTTACACATACCATTCTGGGTTTATAATGTACAGCAACATACACAGTTCTGTTCACAGAAGCTGTATGCTACATGACACTGTCACACTGCCTAAGAAATCTATGTTCTGCATTACTGTTAATGCATCTGAACACACTGATAACATGGATGTATTTTTCCAATTGTTTAGCTACATGAGCAGCACATGTTTATACTTTGCAATCCTGAGCTAAGTCCATTATTAGTAGACCATCCCCCATCAAGATGATGTCATAACATAAACTCTTTTCACTGCCTGTAAAACATGCTTTTGTTCAGTTAAATTGTGTTAGGGAGGCAGGTAGTTCTTAAGGTTAGAGTTTGGATATAAATTGTGGTTGCAGGTTTGAATCTCGTGTCCTCCAATCTGTCTTTAATGATGTTAATACCTCAGTGTAAGAACATCAGCAGTGTACTATGATTATCTAACATTCTTCAGAAAGCGATGCCTTCAAAGTATGAAAAATATGTAGGAGTGTTATTTGAAAAGTACTTTTTTCATGCATTCTATTTTTTGATTAAGCTGACAAGGATTGCAGTTGGAACAGAGTCATGTGCATCAAGTGGATGCACAGGTTTGAGGATCAGTGGAGGGAGAAAAGTATGTAGATTATTTTATATATTTTATGAACTGAATTGCATCTTCCCCTGTTTACAGGCGTGTATTTTTCACAACGATGTTTATTGAGTAAAAAGCAGGAATACCCATCATGCTTCAATAAGGTAAGTGAAATCATCACACGGTAGCTGTGCTTACAACTGTGACTAAAATCTAACAATGTTAATATTTTATGTATCATTGAGACATTTTTTCAGTGCACATTTTTTAAATTTTCTCCAGAACTAAGTAGCAGCTGGCTTGCTGTATCTGTCACATATCTTTTTAGGTAGATATTTTACACACAAGTGTACGTGCTTCCATTATGATGCATGGTTTGGCACACTTGTGTATCTGTCTGTGGTGATTGATCTGCCCTTTATAGCCTGCCCATTAACAGCATGACTGGGCATCTGCTGTGTCAGTGTTTGCAGACTGTATGGCACGCCCTTCACTTCAACACTGGTATTGCATCTACTTGCAACTTGGATTCATAGATACATAGATTAGTACTAGGCTAACTGCCCTTGTGGGCCATTTTCAGCCTAGTCAATTACTCCATGTGAAAATCAAACCCTGCACCTTGTGTTTGTAAGATAAACACCTTAACCATTATGCCAACATTTTTGTAGAAACACAATTATAGCACTTGAGGAGATACCCATTTGATTACAGTAGTTCATATTCAGCACACCCTGCAGGTCAACCTTGGTATTGTATCTGTCCCCAACCCCTTAGGTGTATTTTTAGAAGCACAGTTATAGCCTAGGCTGACTGACATTTGAGTAGATACCCACATGATTACAGCAGTTCATTATCAGCAAGCACATTCACAAAGTTTTTTTTTTTTAGGTTACTGATTGCTAATTGTTTTTGTAGATAATGGATACAGCTGTACACATGCAATACTGTTTGTAACAGATATATTACATTCTCATATATCAACAGTTGTGATTGAAAATATCACCTTGTTTTTGTGTTGTACTCATTACATTAATGTGTGTTTAGTCAAATATTATGTTACCTGTCTCGGATGTTTGTCATATGGCTTTCCTATTGTCCACAATATTGACAGATCACTTTCTACTCACTTTAACAATGACACATTGTGGCTGCCCATATAAATCATTAAATGCAGACAGTATTGTATGTTGATATGAGCATTCAAACATTTATACAAAGCTAATAACGTGTGTGTGTGTGTGTGTGTGTGTGTGTGTGTGTGTGTGTGTGTGTGTGTGTGTGTGTGTGTGTGTGAGTGTGTGTGTGTGTGTGTGTGTGTGTGTGTGTCTAAGCATATAGAACTGTTCAGAAAAAAATGCTGTTGTCTTTTTTAGGAGTACAAAATATAGGGCCATAGGTAATGGACGTGTCTTAGTACCTGTATAAATTGTCATCATAATCATATTAAGTTGTGCTATGATATTCATGATACTGTTATGCATGATAGACATTTGCTTTTCCATTGCATTTTGGAATTAATCTTTACAGAGCATGGTACTCATGGATGCTCTCTGATCTGAAGATGCCTGGACCCACCCAACCCCGAGCCATCTTTCTGAAATTGGTGCGCCTTGTTTGCTGTAGCATAGACTAGATTCAGACATCCTGAATCTAGCTTTGTTTGTATAACTTGAGCACTAATCCAGGTCATCTTTTTTGGAGAAGGTTCCCCTGCACCCTAGTGGCAGGAGTGTGCAGTTAGAATTTGTCTGATTGAAGACTACTGGAACAGGGCTCAGTTTTGAGCTTTTTTACTGGTTAATTGGGTAATTTGTTTAAATCAATTTGCTTGTTTTCTATTGTTATATAAAAAATTGCACTTTATTCATCTGCTTTTACTGTATTTGTATTTCTTCCTACTTTATTTTGCTTTTGCTGCTTGTTCTTAAAAGTACTTAACTGCATTTATTCTGCTGCATTTATTACTGCTTGTTAGTAGGCTGATTAAATTGTAACTGTTATTCAAAGCCTTTGGTTGAGGCACCTGAGCTTCAGACCAGTTGTTTTACATTAAGAAGGTTTGTGGTCTGCCCTGTTGTGGCAGGACAGGTAGCTTACATCCTTTTAAGTTGGAAGTTGCGGATTGAAGGCTTAGTGTCTGTTATTCTAAAAGTGTATTAGTTCTGGTTTAAGCACTTGGGCTTCGGGGTAGTTATTTTACATTAAGAAGGTGTGGTCTGCACTCTTGTGGGGGGAGAGGGTAGATTCTGCCCATCTGAGATGGGAGTTTCTGGTTAAAGGCTTATTGTACCTGCTTATCTGAACTGTTTCTTTCTGAAATTGGTATGCCTTGTTTGCTGTAGCTTAGACTAAATTCAGACCTGCTTAATCTAGCTTTCGTTGTATAACTTGAGCACTAATCCAGACCAACTTTTTTTGGAGAAGGTTCTCCTGCACCCTAGTGGCAGGAGTGCGCAGTTAGAACTTGTCTGATTGAAGACTGCTGGAACGGGGCTCAGTTTTTAGCTTTTTATTGGTTAATTGGTTAATTTGTTTAAACCAGTTTGCTCATTTGCTACTGTTATATAAAAAAAAAAAATACACTTTATGCATCACAGCTTAGCTAGGGTTAAACCATTCCCAGCACCTGCTTTTTAAATTTTCCCTTAAAACTAGCCAGTTTTCATATCAGTTTCTTTGAGTTCAGCACTTGTTCAGAACTCATTTTAAGCACTATTCTTCTTCTTCTTTCAGCTTTTCCCGGTTAGGGGTTGCCATAGTGGATCACCTGACCGCTCATGATTGGCAGTGGAGTTTTACAGTGTCGAGTTGCCAGCCCGGCGCCCAACCTACCACAGAAGGCACACACACACACACACACACACACACACACACACACACACACACACACACACACACACACACACACACACACACTCACACCTAGGGCCAATTTGGAGTGTCCAATCCACCTGCAGCATGTCTTTGGGATATGGGAGGAACCGGAGTACCCGGAGGAAACCTACGTGACCACAGGGAGGACATGCAGACTCCACACAGAAGGCACCCCAGCTGAGAATCAAACCGGTGAACCTCTTGCTGTGAGGCGACAATGCTAACCACTGAACCACCATGGCTGCCCTCATTTTAAGCACTATATAAGCTACAAATTACTACAGCTCTCAACTTTCCTCACTTGTCTAGAGGAAAACAGTTTTTAGTACTTAAAGCACCTATCCAGGCATGTCTAAGGGTCAGCTCCCAGTGTTTTCTCCTGTCTACCTGATGAATCTGGACATCTTGGGGCAATTGCCTCATGTACACAGACAACCCTCTCCTCCTACCACCCAACACTACAACCTGTGAGAGATGCACTTATATAGCCAAACTGGAAGCAAAGCTCTCTTTACCCAAGACTGGACTAGACAGTCAAGAGGGGAAGGTAAACACTTGCACCACACCACACTAATCACATAGTCCCTCCAAAAGCTACACCACCAAAACAGACACATAGAAACACAAAACACACAACTACATTCACTGAGGCTCTCAATAAAAATCTGCTCAAGCAACAGAGATCTCCAAAGCAGAAATGCAAGCAACCTTCAACCCCCAACACAACCCAAATGACACATAGCCCACAAGCTCACTGTGCCACTCAACCATAGCCTATAAGGCATAACAACGTACCCAACACTCTAGTCATAGGTGACTCTATAGTCAGGCACACTGATGTTCCACTCACCAGGCTTAACAAGGAGAAAGTTACTGTCAACTGCCTGTCAGGTGCCAGGATTCACCACATAATGCACACACTCAGATCACTCCACAACAAGTACAAATATGACTCTGTCATTGTCCATGTTGGTGTGAATGACCTGAGATGTACCTCCTTGGACTACATGAAAAGAGACATGGAGGAGCTCTCCGATCTTGTAGCCCAGGCAGATATGACCCTAGCTCTGAGTAGCATCCTGCCATCACCCAGAATGATACCACAGTACAAGGACAAAATGATTGACTTCAACAATTGGCTGAGCCTCTGGTGTCATTCTAAGGGGATCCAGTATCTGTCTGCCTGGGAAGACATGATCTACAGACCACAATGCTTTGCCAGAGATGGCCTGTTTTTTTTTTGTTGTTTTTATGATTGTCTAATAAACATGAATTTTCAGGTCACTGTATGCTGGCTCTATCATTTTTGGAGTTCCTGATTAGTTGTTTTGAGCCGTGCATTTGTCCTCGCGCAGAAAATCATTTTTAGTTGCTGCACCTGTCGACCTTGGGATTCCAAATACTGGCTAAGGCTCTTGCTACCCCTATAGTGCCTTTTTTAGGGAAGGTTCAAATGACAAATTCACCACTGTAACAGGTACAAGCAAGCAGAATCTGAGGGTAATGCTACTCAATGCTAGAAGTCTAAACCTCAAAATGCACTCACTTGAGGCACTCCTTAAAATGGAGAACATCAACATCTGTGCACTGACAGAGACTTTGGTTCAAGGCTCCAGTGAGCACCGCTGCATTATCTTTTGGCCATCTAACATGGACCAAAACACTAAAGGCAGAGGCGTGTTCATTAAGTATATCCAAACCTCCAGGCTAGTTGCTCAGCATAATGCATCCGGGATTATCCAAGTGCAACTAACTCTGGGCAAGACCACAATCCAAATTGTAACTTGCTACAGATCCCCCAGCATGCCCCAGGATTCCCACTCCTCATTTCTTGATAAACTGGAAACTATTAGGGTACAACCCAACACCCTCATAATGGGCGATTTCAACTACCCCACCATTAACTGGGAAAACTACTTATGTACCAACTCTTTTGCTCAGCGTTTTCTGGAATTCATAAGTTCAAATGCCTTGGATCAACTTATCCACACCCCCACCATGGGCAGCAATATTCTAGACCTGGTCATCACCAACATGGGTGACTGGTGTTCCACACCAGAGGTCAATTCCTCATTGGTCAGATCCAACCACAAGCTAGCCACCATAGACATTCACATCCCACCCCCAAACTCCATTAGGGCAACCACCGTAAAAAAGTTCTGCAAAGCCAACTTCACGCTTCTTAAGACAGATGGACAATAGAGGCACGACTGCTGAATCCTACACAATTTCACTTTATAAGCACTTACATGAGTGCATGGATTGTGCTATCCCTAACAGAACCAAGATGCTATCCTCCAAAAAAAGGAAGCCAATCTGGCGTTCCCCTGCCATAAACAAACTCTATAACAGAAGAAAGAAACTGTTGCAAAAAAAAAAAAAAGAGTAAAATCCCATGATTGGAGGAACTCCCTGGTCAGCCTCAGTAAGAAGCTGAGATCCCTCATAAAATCTTCCAAAGCTAGTTACGAAAACAAAATCATCACTGATTCTAAAGACAACCACAAAGCATTCTATAGCTATGTCAAGCATCTCAATGGCAACACTCAAATCTGCTCTGAGTTACAGCACAACGGCACTAAATATACAGAACCAACTGATATTGCCAACATCCTGGCAGATAGGTTCAGTTGATACTTTACCCCTTTCTCACCCCCTAAAGGGCCCATCTCTATATTGGAAAAATGCAAAGTTCCTGTAATCACGGCTGCAGAGGTAATAAACACACTCTCCAAAGCCAAGAACACAGCATCCATGGGTCCTGACAACATCTCAGGCTGTGTTTTACACAAACTACAGAATGAACTGGCACCCCACCTAAGCACCATGTTCAATCATAGCCTCACCTCAGGCTTTGTGCCCACTGTGCCCCCACAAGGGGGGAGCCACCACAGACCCCGGGAACTACCGCTCCATTAGCCTGACTAGCTTGGTCTGCAAGGCCATGGAAGTATCATCATGGAATTTATAAACAAAGACATTGGTAATCTCTAAACTCTGGACCCCACCCAGTTTGGGTTTGTAAAAGGCAGATCATGTCTTCTAAACCTGATAGACTTCTTTGAAGCAGTCACCAAAGCCGTAGACGATGGTAAGGTGGTTCACACAGCCTTTCTAAATCTCACCAAGCCTTTTGACACCATCCCCCCACTCTGGAATTATAGATAAACTCACTAAACTATGTATAAATCCTTATGTCACAAGATGGGTTGCCAACTGGCTCACTGACAGAACCCACACTGTGAAAGTAGCAGACTCCAAATCCGACTTCAGTCCAGGGAAAGTGGAGAACCACAGGGGTCAGTCCTGGGTCCTTTCCTGTTTGGTATCTACTTTTCTGAAGTACAGGCTAACACAGAAGGTCTTTGGCTAATGAAGTTTGCAGATGGCTGCAAACTAGGAGCCATAATTGAAACTCCTAACAATGTGGACATCCTACAAAAGGGCTTCACTGAGACAGATGCCTGGTGTCAAAGCCATGGCCTCAAGCTCAATGCCAAAACGTGCATTGTCATCCCGTTTTGTAAAAACTCTGTAACCATGAGCTACCACATTGGTGGTAGTCTACTTAACACCAAAAGTGTGATAAGAGACGTTGGGACACAGGTGGACTGTAGTCTCTCCTTTGATAATCACATCACCACAGCAGTCAGGAAATCCTTCTATGTGGCACATCTCATCACAAAAGGTTTCTCATCCAGGAAAAAAGAGGTCATTGTTCCCCTCTACTCATCACTCATTAGACCCATTATAGAGTACAATGCCTCTTTTGGTATGTACCTCACAAGACATCTACAACAACTGGAAAGGCCACAGAAATACCTCACAAAGAGGATTATCAGCCTCAAACAGATGTCCTACGCAGACCCTCTCAAAAAAACTCCAGCTTTACTCCTTTGTATATCACCTACTAAGAGGCGATCTCTGCCTAAAATACAAAGCTATGTCAAACCCAGAGCTGTTGGGCATGCTCCACTTAAAGAAATCCCATTCCCTCTGAGCTGCACGCTCTATGAACCTAAACCTTAACATCACAATAAACAGAACATGCTGGAGGGATAGATTCTTGCCCCAGAGAATTCCTATACTCTGGAACAAACTACCTATTTATATCAAACAAAGCTCCTCATTAGCACTCTTCAAGAAAAATCTTGATGATTGGACAGGGAATAGGAAATTCACCCTGGGGATCACCTTTGGGGCTCTTCTCAACAGGGGTACAGGAAAATAATTTTCTTGGGTGGTGAAAGCCAGGGTACCTTTTTGGCTAGGCTTATATAGGCCCTAGGGCCAATAGCCAATACCTACCTATGAACCTATGAACCAACATGTGGGGGGGTCACTGCACTACCCCCCGTGTGTTGCCCTCCCTGGCAAGGCCTGATCATAAATCAGTCTTGTTTGAAGTAACTATCAGACCTGACCCTCCACGGGAGCTAATATAATGAACAAATTCTCCAAAGTAAATTACAGCCTACTAAGCGATGGCATAAATTGTTTCAAACCCCCTGCTAATGCAGTAAACAAAGGCTGCTATGTAAAAGTGTACACAAATGCCTTGTATAATTACCTATACAACTGTATAAACTCTGCTGTATGTGAACGGATCAAAACCAGGTCCTCATGAATAAACAAGCCACCCTGGTGGACCTCTATAACAAGAAGAAGAAACTGATTTCTAAGAACAAGAGGGAAAGCAGAGGAAGAACACCCTCCACTGCTTGAACAAGCAAATCAGATATCTTACAAGGTCCTCTAAAGCTAATTACAAAGTTATAGTGTAAACAAACAAGCAGAGGCAAGGCTCCAGTTCTCCAAATAATTTAATGGTACCAAACACAAACACAAGCGCTTTCACTGACTGCTTCTTCGGGTGTGAGTAAAAAGGTATAAAGACACCATACTTATACTTTTAATTAATATCACATGACCTATCATTCAACTCTTAAAGAAAAAAGCATTTCAATAAAAATGGTAAAAACATTTAAAAATATATCTAACGCAAATGCATATATAAATTCTGACAGTTCCTATCTACGTAATGGTCGTGTTTTCAGGATGGGTCTCAATGGGACATGGTCATTAAGGCCATGCCCTGTATCTGCCCTTAGCCTTACAATCCATTCAGCCTCCAGTCCTTCCATTCTAATTCTAATATCTCCTCCCCTTGGATTTGCCATACATCTCCCCAGGACCATAAACTTGAATATATGATGTTCATTTGTCTCAATAACATGTTTCACTAGTGCATTATGTAAACTCCTTTTCTTCATATGGTATAGATGTTCTCTAATTCTAAATTTAAGCTATCAGTCTTTCCTACATAGTACTTATGGCATATTTGGCATACAGCTAAATAAACAACATGCATACTCTCACAGGTTGCACTGGTCTCAAGTGTAAATTTTTCACCTGTGTCTGGATGTCTAAATTCTTCATCTTCAGAAATGAACTTACAATACTGGCAGTTCCTACATGGTCTGGTCCCCCCAGTAACCCGTGTCACATTATAATCTTTAGTAGTACAAAGCCTTCTTTTCAAAGATTTTTTTATTTTTAAATGTGAATTGGGGTCATGGGTCCAAATACTTGCTCACTTGCCTGTCTGTCATTAGAATATTCCAATGTTTGTTAAAAATGTCTGTGTATAGTCTAATATTTCTAGAATAACTCAAATACATCCTTAGCTTATTAGATGTAAATTGTCTATTGTCCTTAGAAGTTAAATTATCTGCAGTCCTTTGTGAAAAATATGGTTTAGCTCTAGTTTTTCTTAACTTAGATACGTGTTATATTTCTTTCTGTCAACTGTTCATTGTACCCTCTTTCCATAAGTTCTAATCCAACTGTCGCTAACTGTCTTTCAAAATCTTCCTCATTAGCGTTAAGCCTTGAGTCTCTGTAAACTTGATTTTGTATTACATTTCTAAAGATATATCTCGGGTGCATACTCTCGCTGCTTAACAGACTATTCACATGACAGTCTTTCTTATACAGCATTGTAGTTAATTCATGATTGCTACCCTTGCATATAGATACATCTAAAAAAATTACTTCAGCATGTGACCAATTTAAAGTAAATTTAAGGAATTGTGTTGTGTTATTGATAAATTCTACAAATTCCATCAACAAATCAGATGGCCCATTCCACAAAAGGAACAGGTCATCTGCAAACTGAAAAAACAGAATATTCTGTTTGAATGGACCTTTCATCAACCATTCCATCTCTCATTCTGACATCACAGCATTAGTATAGCTGTTAGCGCATGATGTTCCCATTGCCACCCTATTGCATTGCCAGGATATTTTGTCTCTAAATAGGAAGACGTTCTCTAATACCATCTTTAACAATACCCTTATCAATTCTACTTTTGACTTTGTGAAGTTTATATCCTTGTCCAATTGTCTGATAATACTATCAATGCCTGTATCATTCAGTATCACTGTAAAAAGTGACACGACATCAAGTGTAACTAACAGATACTGGCTTGGCACTTGTTCCTTATTAACATACTCATAAAGGTCTCTTACAAAATGTTCTGTGTCTCTTAATATATATTCAGACTTACTTATTAAACTATGCACGTTCTTTTCTTAAAATATAGAGATAGACTTAGTGCACCAGTTCCTGCCGGCTACTATCGGTCTCATGGGGGGTTTTACTGGATTTTTAGGAAGTTTGGGTAATCCCTGGTTTATCGGAATAGTGGGATTCAAAATAACAGAATACTTATGAAGTTCTTCATCTATGAAACCCATCCTTTTTAACTCATCTAGTCCGTCATAAACTTTTCCTATCATTCTCTTCACCTGTAAAGGTGTAACAACACTATAGACGCTTTCATCATTTAACATATTAATCATTGTGCTATCATATTCAGCCCTCTCCATTATAATAATCTGGCCTCCCTTATCTGCCAGCCGTATCATAATGGAAGGATTGACTTGTAATTTGAGCATAGCTTCAAACTCACTTCTAGTTAAGTTAAACATTTTACTTGTCTGACGCTTAACTTTCTGTGAATAATACACCTTATATGCATCTTCTATACAGATTTGTTCAAACGCATGTATCAAAGGGATCTGCTGAGAAATAAACAAATTAGGCTTTTTAAAAGGGCCAACAACACTTGTATCATTCGCATTCCCTTCAAACATAGTCTTTAGCATTAAAATACATGTAAACATTTTGATGTCAAAAACAATTTCAGTGATATCCGAGTCAGCCGTAGGAATAAACAATAACCCCTTATTCAAAACATTTAGTTCATTCTGTGATAACTCATAGGCAGATAAGTTAATCACTATTTTTTTATGTTCATGAAGGCTTTTTTATCATGTAGGGACTCACTGCTCCTTCTTCATATTTCCTTTTCACCCTCATCATACTTCTCCCTCTCTGCTGGCCCCTGTGCTGTCCTCCACCTCCTCTGCCCGTTGATCTCTCCCTTGTAGGGAGCAGAAAAGTCAAACTGGGAGGCCATGAGGCCTAGATAAAAGGTGAAAGAACACTGATGTTGATGTTCAGTGTAGAAATATCTCCATTTTCCTCCTGATGTACTTCTGCCATTGTAATGATGGTTTTCCGTCTCACTCCCAATGACTGAACCAGCTCAGATGTAACATCCGCGGCTACATTTGTGTGTACCTGCCCCCTGTTTGTTTCCTGGTTCACACTCATCACCTGATATTAAGAGTTGAATGATAGGTCATGTGATATTAATTAAAAGTATAAGTATGGTGTCTTTATACCTTTTTACTCACACCTGAAGAAGCAGTCAGTGAAAGCGCTTGTGTTTGTGTTTGGTACCATTAAATTATTTGGAGAACTGAAGCCTTGCCTTTGCTGGTTTGTTTACACTGTTGGATTGTTTTTTATCTTTTGTGGAGGCACTTGGTTACCGTTGGTTGGTTTTATTCTCATTGTAATTACAAAGTTAAATTAGCATTCCTAGCTAAGCTTTGTGCTGAACTAATAGTGGATGGTACCACTCACATTGAACCTGAGAAAACTGCCAACTTGCTAACTGACAGATTTGAAACAAACTTCATTCACCTTGTCCCCACTTGTCATACCCCAAAGCATATCAGCCACCAGTCCTCTACCTGGTACCACCAAAGAGCAGGTCATAACTACACTCTCCAAGGCCAAAAACACGGCCTGTATGGGATAAGATCACATCCCAGGCTGCTTACAAAATAGCCTAAAACAGGACCTTGTAAAAACATTTGGCGCTGTCTTTAACCACACACTAAGCAGTAGCTTTGTTCTATCAGAGTGGAAAACAGCAACAGTTATCCCCTTGCACAAAGGGGGTCCATCGAGTGACCCTGGGAACTACAAACCCTACAAACTCTAGCTTATCAGTGGGAGTGGTAAGCACTAGGTAGCCTATCTACCACAAGAAGAGTGGTTTCTGGCCCAGAATTTGTAGTTTATTGGCCGTTTGAGCAGTTTTTCCATCTCTTTCAATTTTCTGGTTTAAAAGCATGTGTTGCGCTTGTTTCCTGCCTTTCCTGTAACTAGTCTTAGTCCAGATACAGATTTGCTGTATCCAGGGCTGTTTGTAAGCTTCTGGGAGGTGCCAGAGTCTGCTCTTCAATTTTTCCCTTAGATCTGCTAGTTCTGTCCTCTCCTGCACTTTTACTAGTTTATTAGTCTAGCATTTTACCATACCAGACTTCTTGTAGCAATTATTGTAGCACACAAAAGTGCTACCCGCACTAAATGTTCTACAAGGAAACAGCTCCAGTACTTATTATTAATGCCCACCCTCCAGGCATGTCTAAAGGTCAGTTCCCTCTGCTTTCTCCTGTTAACCGGATGAAATTGGGCATCCTGAGGCAATGTAGCAACTGCCTCATGTACACCGACAACCCTCTCCTCTTACCTCCCAACACTCAGACTTGTGAGAGATGCACTTCTCTATCCAAAGTGGAAGCCACACACTCTCCAGCCAAGACTGGAATAGCTGGTCAAGAGGAGAAGGTCAACACTTGCACCACACCACATGGAACACATAGCCCTCCAGAACACTAACCAGCACTGCCTTCACATAAAATCACAAACCATACACCAACCTTCATGGAGACTCTCAATAAAAATCTACCCAAACAGCAGAGACCTCCATGGCAGAAATGCACTCGACCACCACAACACTAATCACAAGGCACATAACTCTCCTAAACAGTGTGCAACTTAACCAAAGCCCCTAAGACAAAACAGCATGCCCAGCACACTAGTCATAGGTGACTCGATAGTGAGGCACACTGATGTCCCACTCACTAGGTTGAATAAGGAGAAAGTAACAGTCAGCTGCCTGTCAGGTGCCAGGATCTGCCATATAACACACGCACTCAGGTCCCTCAACAACAGGTACAAATATGACTCTGTCATTATACATGTGGGTGTGAATGACCTGAGATGTACCTCCCTGAACTACATGAAAAGAGACATGGAGGAGCTCTCAGATTATGTAGCCCAGGCAGATACGACCCTAGCCCTAAGCAGCATCCTACCATCACCAAGAATGATACCACAGTACAAGCAGAAAATGATAGATTTCAACAATTGGCTAAGTTTCTGGTGTTATTCTAAGAGGATCCAGTTCTGTCTGCCTGGGATGACATGACTGACAGACATTGATGCTTGGCCAAAGATGGCCTGCATCTGTCACCCCTGGGCTTCCGGATACTGGCCAAGGTTCTTGCCACCCCTATAGTGCCTTTTTTAGGCAGTGTTCCAAAGACCAAATTACCACCGTAACAGCTACAAACAAATGCAATCTGAAGGTCATGCTGCTCAATGCTAGAAGTCTAAATCTCAAAATGCACTCGCTCGAAGCACTCCTTAAAATGGAGAACATCGACATTTGTACTGTAACAGAGACCTGGTTCAAGGCAGCAGAAAGCACCCCTGCACTACCAGGCTATAACTCATTCCACACCTTTTGGCCCCAGAACTTGGACCAAAGCTCCAAAGGTGGTGGCGTTTCCATATTCATAAAGGATGCACACACCTCCAGACTAGTAGCCCAACATAATGCATCAGAGATACTTCTGGTGCAGGTAACACTGGATAAGACAGCCTGTTATAGATTCCCAACCATGTCCCAAGACACTCACTCCACACTCCTAAGCACCCTGGAGAATATTAGGGTCCAACCTAACACACTCATACTGGGTGACGTCAACTACCCCCTCCATTAATTGGGAAAACTACTCATGTACCAATACACTTGCCCAATGTTTCCTGGAATTCATTAATTCCAATGCCCTGGACCAGCTTGTTCTTACCCCCACTAGAGGTAGCAACATCCTTGACCTGGTCGTTACTAACTTGGGCAACCATTGCTCTACACCAATAGTCAACTCCTCCCTGGTTAGATCCAACCACAAACTAATCACCTTGGAAATCCACCCCCCCCCCCCACAAAGGTAACCACCATGAAAAACTTCTCCAAGGCTAAATTTGGGCTCCTAAGAACAAAGGTGGCTAACTTCACAGCACCCAAGCAAATGGAGAATAGTTGCATGACCGCCGAATCATACACCAATGCACTGTACGAACATGTACACAAATGCATGGATCTCAGCATAGCCAGTAGAACCAAGACGCTCTCTTACAAAAAAGGAAGCCAATCTGGTGGTCCCCTGCCATAAACAAACTTTACAAGAGAAGGAGGAAACTGATGCAGAATAAGGTGAAGTCCCAAGACTGGAAAAACTCCCTAATTAGCCTCAACAAAAAGTTGAGATCCTTCATCAAATCCTCTAAAGCTAGCTATGAAAACAGAATTGCAGCAGATAGTAAAGACAACCACAAGGCCTTATATAGTTATGTAATGAACCTCCACGGCCATACCCAGATTTGCTGTGAGCTACTGCATAATGGTCCCTCCTATACCGAGCCAACAGATTCAGTGCCAGCTTTACCCCCCCCCCAAAATTACCATTCACAATACCAGTAGATTGCCAGGCACTCAGTATTACTGCTGCACAGGTTAAAACAGCACTGTCCAAGGCCAAGAATACAGCTTCTGTGGGACCTGACAATATCCCTGGCTGTGTTCTACATGAACTACAGAGTAAACTGGCACCTCACCTGTGTGCCCTGTTCAATCACAGCCTCACCTCACGCTTTTTCCCTACCGAATGGTGCACTGCTGTAGTCATCCCTCTCCACAAGGGATTAACTACAGATCCTGGGAGCTATCGCCGCATTAGCCTGACAAGTCTAATATGCAAAGCTGTGGAACACATCATCATGGACCTAATAAACAAGGATATAGGGAATCTCCAAACTCTGGATCCCACACAGTTTGGTTTTGTGAAGGGTAGATCATGCCTGCTCAACTTGGTCAACTTCTTTGAGTCACTCACCAGAGCTGTGGATGAAAGCAGGGTGGTTCATATAGCCTACCTTGATCTGGTCAAGGCCTTTGATACCATTCCCCACTCAGGAATCATAGAAAAACTCACTAAGCTAGGCATCAACCCCTATATCACTAGGTGGGTTGCAAACTGGCTCACAGATAGAACCCACTTTGTGAAAGTAGCTGACTCCAAGTCAGGCTGCCGACCAGTCATGAGTGGAGTGCCACAGGAATCAGTCCTGGGTCCTCTCTTGTTTGGTATCTACTTCTCAGATGTCCAGTCCAACACGAAGGGACTCTGGCTGACAAAGTTCACAGACGATTGCAAGTTGGGAGCCATTATTAACTCTCCAAGTGATGTTGACATCCTACAGAAAGGCCTCACTGAGACCAATGACTGGTGTCAGAACCATGGCTTTAAGCTCAATGCCAAAAAATGTGTCATCATCCCCTTTGTGAAAAACCCAGTTCTTATGAACTACCACATCAATGGTAGTCCACTGAACACAGAAGGCGTTAGAAGAAATCTGGGAACACAGGTTAACAGCAACCTCCTTTTGACCACCACACTGCTAATGTGGTCAGAAAGTCCTTCTATGCAGCACATCTCATTACTAAGGGTTTTACATCCAGGAAGAAAGAGGTCATTGTCTCCCTCTACTCTTCCCTCATTAGGCCAGTCATTGAGTACAGTGCCTCATTTGGCATGTACCTCACTAGACACCTGCAACAACTGGAGAGGCTGAAAAAGTACCTCACAAAGAGGATCTTAGGCCTTAAACACCTGTCCTATATGGACAGACTCAAAAACTCCAACTATTCTCTGTCTCATATCGCCTACTTAGAGGCGATCTCTGCTTGACTTACAAAGCCATGTCTGACCCAGCTCTGTTAGAAATTCTACATCTAAAGAAATCCCAATCCCTCTACACCACACACTCCAGAGATCTCAACCTCATTACCACCATCAACAGAACATGCTGGAGGGACAGGTTCATAGCCCAGAGACTGCCCATGCTATGGAATAGACATCCCATACATGTCAAGCAGAGCACCTCACTGGCCCTCTTCAAGAGAAATCTTGATGAGTGGATGGGAAATAAAAAATTCACCCCGGGGATCACTCCGGTGGCTCTACTCGACAGAGGCACTGGAAACTAAGGTTCGGTGACATGATGCCAGGGTAATCCTATGGGATAGGCTTGTAAAGGCTCCAGGGCCATTTGCCTAGTACACACCTATGAACCTATGATCCTATACACCTAACCAGCCTTATCTTCAAGGCCATGGAAAGAATTTTCATGGACCTTATTAACAAAGACATGGATGACCTTAAAACTCTTGGCCTGACCCAATTTGGCTTTGTTTAAGGTAGCTCCTGTTTATTAAACCTGGTAGACGTCTTCAAGAATGTCACCAAAGCCCTGGATGAAGACAAAATAGTACATACCACCTATCTTGACTTAGCCAGGGCTTTTGACACAATCCCCCACTTAGGTATCATTGAGAAACTCTCCTAGCTGAGGATTAACTCATATGTTACTAGATGGGTAGCCAAATAACTCATTGACAGAACTCATAAAGTCAAAGTTGGAGACTCCACCTCTACCAGTAGACCAGTTACCAGTGGTGTAACACAAAGATCTGTGCTGGGCCCTCTACTGTTTTGAATCTAATTCTCAGAAGTCCAGGCAAAATTAGATGGCCTGTGGCTTGCCAAGTTCACTGATTGCAAACTGGGTGCAATCATTGAGTCCCCTAATGATGTTAACTTATTACAAAAGGGACTAACACAAACGATTAGTGCCAAAGCCATGGACTCAAACTAAAAGCAAAAAAGTGCATTATTATCTCCTTTGACAAAGGGGATGTCCCTGCAAATTACAATATAGACAGTACCCCCCCTAAACTCAAACCCAGGGGTGCTTGATTTGGGACACAGGTTGATAGCAACATAACTTCAATCATGATGTGTTTACAGTGGTAAGGAAAGCCTTGCACATCTCATAAGTAAGGGCATCGCATCAAGAACTAAGGATGTACTCAACCCTCATCAGACCATTAATAGAGTACAGCCCTCCCTTCTGTATGTACCTCACCAGATACCTGCAGCAACCAGAGAGACCACAAAGTTTCCTCAGCAAGAAAATACAGGACCTTCAAAGCATGACCTATGTGGATAGACTGAAAGCCCTGTCAGTGTACTCTGTATCTTATAGGCTGCTGAAATGTGACTTGTGCCTGGTCTACAGAGCGGTCTCTGGCCCTGCCATAATGGAAATGCTACACATCCACAAGTCAAATGGGACAAGATTCACTCAATCTAGGGAACTTAACTTAGCCTGTGACATTAACAAGACATGCTGGGGAAACAGATATGCCTACCAGAGATTGCCGCTCATCTAGATTAAACTCCCAATTCATATGAAGCATAGCTCCTCAACCCTATTTAAGAGAAACTTGGACACTTGGACTGGAGATCATAAATTCATCCAGGGACAGGGGCAGTTGGTGCTGATCATTGACTTGCACATATAGACCATTTAACATGGTCAGTTAGGGAATACAGGTATAACACGGCTAGGCTTGTAAAGGGTCTTGGGCCATTAGCCTAGGTAACCTCCTATGATCCTATGATCCTCCTTTGTGACTGCATCAAACAACAATTTAATGTTAATCTGTACACAGTGTTATAGATACCACATTCTTAAACAGTACATTACACAGTGTTGTTGTAACATTTCCACAACCACGATGTAGTGTAGTGTACACCTTCCATAAATAGTTGTACACATTAAATGACTGTACATGTGTGTGTATAGTCAGAAACATGCTGACACACAAATGTACCTTTGATTTCTGATCATTCACCGAGTTACTGCTGATATGCCGTAATGATGCTCACAGTAGTGACCTCTGCTCTATATTCAGCATGGTGGTTGACGTATACCTGTGTTTCTTTAGTTGACATTTGCACGACAGTATATGTGTGTGTACTTTTAATTTTTTGCTTCCTTACTTATGCATGTCAGTGTGGCATGATTGCACATTACTGTTTATGTGTGTACAGATGAGAAATGCAGGTTAAACAATAGTAGATAATTCAGCCAGAGGATAAAACCAAACCTATGACCATGCATGTGAAAGGCAAACAACCAAGCACAGTGCCAAACAGAAGTACTGCAAAAGAGCAACAAATGTTGCTACATACACAAGTAGGTGAACACAACCCAAACAAATGTGTAATGCAATCTGTATATATTACACACATATGCCATGTCAAAGGCAACACACAGGTGTATTTGTGTATGTATGTATGTCAGTGGCATAAATGGAATGTACATGAAATCAGTGTTGATACACATACATACACCAATGGCATGTACTAATAGGTTCAAAAGTGTAACAGTACAACATAATGACTATTGCACGTTGTGCACATGGATGTGAAAAAACTACACTGGACAACACCCATGTACAATGAGAACAAGGCCGCATTGCAAGCATTAGCCAGCAACTTGTGTGCATATGTCCTCCGTTGTACAATACCTATACGTGTGTCACATGTTCACTGTGTCAGATTAATAAATGGCAAAGGTGTATCTCTCAACTGTACAGATTTTCGCAGAATTACCAGATTTTGGCCTCATATTTTTGGTCCATTTTTCATAAAATTGTAGTTTTCTGGCAAATTAATGGCAAATCATTTAAGACTAAAGTTATAAAATAACGACAGACATTTGATTTTCAGACTTCGTATCCTTCAGAAAATTCATGCTAATGCAAAACCTGTTATTCTATCAACTTTCTAAGGTTGTAAGAGCAATATTTAAAAATTGTCCCTATTTCTGGGCCTTTGTTCCACTTTTATTCATGGCTTTGTCCAGATTTCATGCTCTAAGAGGTTGAGAGGTGTGCCTAGAACATATAAGAGAGGTCATATGATTATTGCTTGCTCAGCAATTACTTCTGTCTCAGTAAACAGCATGGTTGCTTACTAAAGATCCTTGTATCCTTGTAGTTATTATACCTTTGGTATCTATGCACTCTATCTGACACCACTCTCCAGGCAATACAGGATCTGTACTCAGAATCCTGAGCTGACACCAACTCTCACTACATCAAGTCTGCTGATATATATCCCTTCTCTGATACTTCAGCATTTCCTTGTGGTTTAGATATAACCCACTCCTTGTATAAAAAGCACAATGATAATGCTTTGTACTAGTAAATTCAGCATAGTCTACTGGGGGACGCAAATATTTTCTGCCACCTTTTGTATCAGGGGTGGTCACTTAAGTTAGAAACTGACATCAAGGACCTAGGCAGAATTACAGATGCAAAAACTTCCTTTGAACAACATGGCACAGTAGTAAAAAAGGCCTCTGGTGCAGTAATGCTCAGAAGGATTTCTAACTGTGCCTTTCTTCACCTTACTGGTTTGGTTAATCATAGAGTTCAGTGCCCATAGCTGTATACTCCAAGCAAACTATAACGACCACACAGATGGTGCACATGTTCATTGTTTATAAGACCAATTGGCCAGGAAATTTGCATTTTTCATATAGGCAAAAAGAATTGTACCATTTTTCTATGGCTTACAACCTCCTGAAAGGTGATCTATATCTTACCTTTTGTTCCACAAAAAAATAATCTTATTCAAAAGTCATTATCTGAAAGGGCTACCACATGTACACTTGCAATTAAGCAAAAACATCGACCCAGGCAATCTGGGTTTAATTAGTTGTGCTGGCATGGAAGGAGCCAGGCAGAGAGGGAGAGAAGTGAATGGGCATGGCCTACTTATCTCTTCCAGGAGGTGATGAAAGGTGTAGGTGCTTGGTGAGCACACAGAAAAATACAGTTTCTCTGGTGGAGACTGGGGAGACCACTTCCTGTGTTTCATGAAAGGGGTAGGTCTACTTGTTGGCAAAATCTCTGGTGGAAGTGAGGGATGACCAGTGAGTATAGCCCATTGTATGCCCCCTCTGGGCATTCATGGGGAATGTAAGGCTTAAGTGAAAACCGTTAAAGCATCCATGATGGCTGACTGAACAATGGCCCTGCCTCATCAACCCTTGTTTTACTGATGGAGAACAAATGGGCAATTAGCTGGGAGAGAGCTGATGGTTGACAGGCAGTGAGGGCAAGGAATATATAAAAAAATCTCCATCTCGATTACCACCAGAAGAAAGCATAACACATTCATCACTCAGCATCCCCCTCACCTTTGTAATAAGCCTCCTTACTTTAAAACAATGTCTTTCCTTTCTCACCTTTAAAGAGGACATAGATCATTAAATGACTATACATCAATTCCAACGTGAATGGCTGTGATAAAGCCTTTGGGAGGCTGCTAAGTTGTGTGCTTGATGCTGACTTATGAGCTTCCAAGGCAGACCCAACTTGATTCAACCACTCAGCACAGGGAAAGGAAAATAAATGTGGCATGGTTATGCTTGAGTAGAGGAACCTAACAAAGAGAGAGGGAGTGCTACCCATACAAGACTGACTCCATGATACAGATTCAGAGAAGGACACACTTCAAGACAGAATAGCACTATTAGAGATGTGGAGATGGAAAGTAGCATTATTGACAAGAATGCTTTAACAGGTCACCAGAAAGTCATGCCAAGCTACCAAACCTTGGGCTCAACATGAATAAAACATAGTAAAGAATACTTAATAAAAAGTTGTTTTGTTGGCTGAACGCTGCTGCATTTCTGGATTTTTTGCTGTGGAAATGTTCAGCATGGAAACAAAAACAATATAACACAATGCGTTAAGCTTATTAAACAGGAACATTTATACTTTTATGCTCCAAATGTAAAAGCTGTAACTTGACCCTGCATTTGGCTTTTAGTATTATTATACTATTTGTCCCATTTAAGTAGCATCTAACTGTAAGCTTATTATTTTTTTACCATGTATGTACGAGGGTCATCTGAAATATCTGTCAGTGAAATAGTTATATATTATTACCTGCTGATCTTCTCATTTTGAGAATGTTCACCATCGTCAAATCCTCCAATTGGTAGCATCATCACCCTCTTCTTCAGTGCATTCTGGAAAGCATTAGCAATTGGGATGGTTGAACCTTCTCGAATCATATCAGGCTCCACATTAAACACTAGTGAAGCAGAAACAGTGACAGTATTAAGGTTTGTCACATACAGCTATGGTGCTGAAATATATACATTTTATGTAGCTTGCAGACGAATATTGAATTTCTTATTCTCATCGGTTTAAATTTTAACTACATGAGCAGATTCTAAAACTAGAGCTGCTTGCACTGATTATGTACAGCCCCAAACACAACAGGATAATAGATCTTTTTTGTTTGTTTAACAAGAAACATCTTTGAATTATTACTTGTGACATAGGCAATCATACATTTACATCAATGAAAACAAACTATGTTGACATTTTCAGCTGCAAACATTGTGCATCACATATAATCTTCTATACGGTCATTGTTATTCAACCATTATATAGCTCATTCAATTCTTGCTTTCCCTTAAACCCCATTCCTCCTCCAAAACATTATTCTGCATGTACTGTTCCCACAATTCCCATTTTTTTCAACATGATTTGCTCCTTCCCTTTTCTAAAGATCTCACTTACAGTTCCTTTATCTTTGTTACTATATTCGCTATTTATTGTACGGTTGATTTAGAGTTTGATTTTCATTTTCTAGTAATTGCTTTTTTGGTAGCCACCACAATTAAACTAATCAAGGCCTTATTATGTCTAGGCAATTCTAATTCCGTATCACAGTTCAAAAATTGATTTCCTTAATTACACCAATTTGTTCACCTAGTATTTTGACAGACTAGTCTGCAGGGAATTTTTGAAGTCTGTCAATTCATTACACTCCCCAAAAATATGTTCCCAATTATCTTCCTTCCCCATCACACCTCCAACATTTAATCTACCTGAGGAAAAAATCTTCAGAGTCTGCTTGGGGTATAAAAATACTTATGCAAACACTTCCAAGTAAAAATCCTAAATCTTCTAGACTTTGTTGCATTTTTGTGAGCCATACCTATATTCTCCCATTGTTTCTTTGTGAATTGCTTATCTATTCTCATTTCACAATCCTTTCTAAGCACCTCTGATTGATTCCTATAGTTATTATGCAATCTTTTATATATCCTACTAATTATCTCTTTTTAACCACAGCTTTTGTTCTACATTCTACGAAAAACTCTACCAGTACCGGTCTTTCAGTTAGGATCCCCCATTCCTTTCTCTTTGCCTATACTCTGATATCAGTCCTTGATAGGGAAGGCAATTTTTAGCCTGTGGTCCAAATGTACTCTTCATCTCTTCCCATTCTATTACTTTTGCCACTCTAATTAT
This sequence comes from Protopterus annectens, assembly GCF_019279795.1. Lineage (NCBI taxonomy): Eukaryota > Metazoa > Chordata > Ceratodontiformes > Protopteridae > Protopterus > Protopterus annectens. Next base: position 845,447,852 of record NC_056732.1, read on the forward strand.
TTGCTCACAATACCTTTGTCCCTTTGTCAGTTTTCTCAAGTAAATTCCAGCCCCTTCTTGTCTATTCTTTGTTCCTCTAATTGCAGTCATCCCTATCAACAGAATCTCATTTCTTCATTCCCATATTGGCTTAGTTCTTAAAATACTTTCTGCTACTTTATGAACATAATATTCTATATCATTATTGTGATTCGTATTATAGGTTCATAGGTTCATAGGTAGGTACTGGGCTATCTGCCCGAAGGCATATATTAGCCCAGCCATGTTGTGCAGTATTCACCGCCCCTTTGGTTAGTTCCCTAGGCCCTTGATCTAGCAGCTAGTACCCTTGGCCCCTATCTAGCAGAGCTGTTGGTATGATCCCTTGTGTGAGCTTTCTGTTACCCATCCATTTGTCAAGGTTCCTCTTGAAGAGTGATAGTGAGGGACTCTGTCTTATATAGATCGGGACCTTGTTCCATAGCAAGGGAAGTCTTTGCGAAGGGAATCTATCCCTCCAGCATCTTCTATTCATTGTTGTGCTGAGGTTTATATCCCTAGAGTGTGTAGCTCGAGTAGATTTGGTTTTTCTAAGATGGAGCATGTTCAACAGTTCTGGGTTGAACATGGCTCTGTATGTTAGATAGAGATCGCCTCTGATAAGGCAGTATGCAACAGAGAAAAACCTTCGTTTTTTCAATCGTGCTGCATAGGGCAACTGTTTTAGGCAAGTAATCCCCTTAGTCAGGTACCTCTGTGGTCTCTCCAGCTGCTGGAGATGCCTGGCCAGGTACATTCCAATTGGTACATTGTACTCAATTATGGGTCTGATGAGGGAAGAGTAGAGGGGCACTACTACATCCTTAGATCTTGATGCGAACCCTTTCGTGATCAGATGGGTCACATAGAAGGATTTTCTAACCACCTTGGCAGCAAGGTTATCAAAGGAAAGCTGACTATCTACTTGGGTCCCCAGATCCCTTATTACTTCTTCAGATTTCAGGGGGTTACCTCTTATGTGGTAGTTCACGGGTACTCTGTTTTTTCCAAAGGGGATTACTATGCATTTTTTAGCATTTAGCTTGAGACCATGGCTTTGACACCATGCATCAGTCTCATTAAGGCCCTTCTGGAGGATATCCATTTCGGCCGGAGACTCTATTATAGCACCCAATTTGCAGTCATCCGCAAACTTGGTCAGCCACAGCCCTTCAGTGCTTGCCTGTACTTCTGAGAAGTATATGCCAAACAAGAGGGGCCCCAAGACAGAGCCCTGGGGCACACCGCTCATTACTGGTCTGGATTCAGACATAGATCCCGCTACTCTTACTTTGTGGGATCTATCTGAGAGCCAGTTTGTGATCCATCTTGTGACGTAAGGGTTTATGCCCAGGTTGGTGAGTTTATCAATAATACCCGTATGGGGAATGGTGTCAAATGCTTTAGCAAGGTCAAGGTAAGCCGTGTGTACCTCCTTTCCCTTATCTATAGCCTGAGTAACTGTCTCAAAGAAGTCCACCAGATTCAGGAGGCATGATCTGCCCTTGACGAAGCCGAACTTTGCAGGGTAAAGTGTTTGGAGGTTCCCAAACTCTCCATTTATGAGTTCCATAATGATTCGCTCCATTGCCTTACAGATCAGACTGGTCAGGCTTATTGGTCGGTAGTTCCCAGGGACGGTTGCAGGCCCACCCTTGTGCAGTGGAACCACTGTTGCTGTGCACTATTCTATGGGCGCATATCCTGTCGAGAGGCTGAGACTGAACAGGGCATTCAGATGCGGGGTTAATTAATTTTGGCGCTCGCGTATGACACAGCCTGGGACACCATCTGGTCCCATGGAGGCAGTGTTTTTATCTTTAGATAGAGCCTTATTAACCAACGTATCAGTAATAATTGGAGTTACATAATCCCCAGGAATAGTAATAGGCCCTGCAGGTGGTGAGGGGGGGGGGAGAAATTTGCACTGAACCTGTCAGCCAAGATGTTGGCAATGTCAGTGGGGTCAGTGTATTTTGTTCCATTTTGTACTAGCGCAGAACAAACCTGACCATTGCCATTTAGGTTTTTGACGTAACCATAGAAGGCCTTATGGTTATCCTTGGCAACTTTCTTTTTGTAATTGGCTTTAGTTGACTTGATAAGGGCCCTCAATTTCTTACTAATGCTGATCAGGGATGATTTTTCTACTTGAGATTTGGCTTTTTTTTGTATAAGTCTCCTCCTTTTATTGTATAGTTTGCTTATGGCCAGGGTCCACTAGACTGGTTTCTTCTTGCTTGAGGAAGGAGTCTTGGTTTTATTTGGGATAGCACGGTCCATGCAATCCTGAAGATGTATATAAAGTGCCTTGGTGTAGGATTCTGCATCCTAGATATCATTATCCTTCTGCAAGGGAATAGTGAAGCTTTCCACTTCTGACGCAAGTAGTTTGAAGTTTGCTTTGGAAAGGTTTGTTACGATGGTTTCTTTGACTGGGGGAGATGGAGGGGTGAGGATGTCCAGGGTTATCAGTTTGTGGTCTGATCTGACCAGAGAGGGAATGATAATGGGTGTGGTACAATGGGTGCCCATATTTGTGATGACTAAATCCAATATGTTGTCCCCTCTAGTGGGAGAACATACCAGTTGTTCAAGGGCATTTGAATTTATAAATTCTATGAACTGCTGGGCATAGGAGTTAGAACTTTGGTAGTTTGCCCAGTCTATACCAGGGTAGTTGAAATCACCCAAAATTATGGTGTTGGGTAGGACCTTTATATTTTCCAATGCCTCAAGGAATGCTGAGTGAGCATCTTGGGACATGGTGGGCGGTCTATAACAGGCTACAACTTGAAATGTGGTTTTGCCTGCTGATAGTTACGCATGGATGATCTCTGGGGCATCATGCTGCGCCACTAACCTGGAGATATGGGTATCCTTGATGAATATGGATACACCTCCGCCCTTTGTACTGCGATGTGGTAACTGAGGCCAGAAGGTATGATATGAATTGTAACCTGGTAGTGCTGGGGTGCTCTCTGGAGCCTTGAACCAGTTTTCCGTCACTGCAGAAAAATCAATTTTCTCCATACTGAGGAGTGCCTCGAGTACGTGCATTTTGAGGTTGAGACTTCTGGCATTGAGTAGCATTACCCTTAGTTTTTGGTTACCTGTCTTAAGGATCTGCATCCAAAATCCCAATTTCTTCTTATTTTTTTACCTCCCCCCATTTCCTCATCATCCCTTTCCACTTTCAATTATAACTTTCTGTTTGTGCTATGTTTAGGAGCCTTAACTGTGTAACTCTAAAATATTCCTTCAAATCAGGTTATTCTAAACCACCTTGTTCTACTGGAAAGATCAACTTATCCCTCTTGACTGTTGCCATCTTCTCCTAGATAAAATCCTTCAACTCTTTATTATCTGTCACCCACAACTTCTCCCCTGGTTGATAAAACTATGTCTGACCTGTGTATAAAACTAAAGGGACTAAAACATTTTCATTACTTGTGTCTTGCTATCCATATCCATAAAATAGCTTAAATTTTCTCAGTTTTTGGATTACTTATTGTTTAGTCTCTTTCTACATATCCTTAGCAGCCATAACAGAATCCTTTTTTAATCTATATTCCTAAGTACTTCATTTTATCATGTCCCCATATATATATATATATATATATATATGGGTATTGCTGAAACAGATTGTGTGTGGGCACATAGTTTACAATTATTGCCTTTGTTTTATCTTCATTCATTTTTTATCCCGAAAAGACGTGAAACTGTCTCGGCATGTCCCACAATGCTGAAATATTCTTTTTATCAGGTACAAAATAATGTGCACAAAAAGCTAACTTTTCTTGGTTACAGAACCAATTATATCCTTGAATGTCTCAGTCCCTTATTTCTTTTGTCAATGGTTCTAAATATAACGCAAATAACACAGTGGAAAGAGGACACCCCTGCCTGGTTCCTCTTTTGAATTAGAACATAATCAAAGTGGCCCCCCACTTTAATTTTCACCATCGATCACTCATATGTCCTCCTAATCAACCTTATTATTGTGTCAGGAAATGTCAGTACTTCCATTGCCCATTCCACATTTCTCTGCTTTATACAGATTTTCATAAAATTTCTGAAATATTTTGAATACCGCTATAGGATCTCTGGTAATTTTCCTTGTTATAGGCTTTCTAAGCTTGGTAACAACCCTTCCTACTTTCTGTTGGCTGAGCACTCCGGAATTTTTAAAAAAAGAAATTGCTTAACACCAATCTTTCTAAACTCATGCATTTTATTGAGGTAGTCTCTTATTTTCTCTTTAGCACTCTGCAGTTGTGTCTCTTCTTGTTCTGCAAAATTCAATACTTCAACCTTTATCTGCCCCTGTAAACAATGAATGTTACTTCTTAACTATATCTCTTTGTCTTTTATTTCAACCCAGGGTTTAAACTCACTTTCATTTTATTCTACTCCCTTGCTATATGTTTTGAAGAAATATCTTCTCTAATAACTCCTGAATAATTTCCATGACCCATTCTTTAAATTTCTCTCTGCTTAACAGGTAGGTAGAGAAGTGCCAGTGTCTCATTTTATTTCATTACCCTGCATTTTTATTTTAGTTATTATTGAAGTGTGATCTGAAATACTTATCGGAAGCATATCAAAACTTTCAATTAAATGCACACATTCCTGTGAAACATAACATCTGTCTAGCCTAGCTCCTACTACTAAATTCACAGTTTCCATACCAAATGCTTTCATACATTTCTTCAAAAATCTACCCTCTTTTGTTATATTTTCTCTTCTAGCCCCTCCCAGATACATCCTTACTGTTGCAAATCAAATTCCAGTCCCCACCTATAAGTAATATTGTGCACTGAAACCTGATTATTTAGGTTCATAGGTAGGTACTAGGCTATCGGTCCAAGGGCCTATGTAAGCCTAGCCAACAAGGTTCCCTGGCTTATGCCACCCAAGAAAGTTATTTTCCTGTGCCACTGTTGAGCAGAGACACAGAAGTGATCCTCGGGGTGTATTTCCTATTTCCCATCCACTCATCAAGATTTTTCTTGAAAAGTGCTAATGAAGAACTTTGCTTGACATAGATGGGTAGCCTGTTCCAGAGTATGGGAAGTCTCTGGGACAGGAATCTATCCCTCCAGCATGTCCTGTTTATCGTGATGACAAGGTTTAGGCCCCTAGAGCGTGTAGCTTGGAGGGATTGGGATTTCTTTAGGTGTAGCATGTCCAACAGCTCTGGGTTTGACATAGCTTTATATGTTAGGTAGAGATCACCTCGGAGTAGGCGATATGCTACGGAGTAAAGCTGGAATTTTTTGAGGCGGTCAGTGTAGGGCATTGGTTTGAGGTCAGTAATCCTCTTTGTGAGGTACCTCTGTCGCCTTTCCAGCTGCTGCAGATATCTTGTGAGGTACATTCCAAAAACGGCGCTGTACTCTATAATGGGTCTAATGAGTGTCGAGTAGAGGGGAACAATGACCTCTTGTTTCCTGGATGAGAACCCTTTTATGATGAGGTGTGCCACACAGAAGCACTTCCTGACTATTGTGGCGATGTGACTATCAAAAGAGAGACTACTGTCCACCTGGGTCCCAAGGTCTCTTATCACACATTCCGTGTTAAGTAGATTGCTGCCTATGTAGTAGTTCATGGGTACAGAGTTTTTACCAAAGGGGATGACACTGCACTTTTTGCCATTGAGCTTGGGGCCATGTAAGCTCTAATATAACAGTTTTAGGTGGAATATAAATACATGCCATTGTAATCCTTGTCCCTTTCCAGTAGCCCCTTACTACTACAAATCTACCATTATTATCCTTTTTCATCCTCTATCACTATTGGAACTCCCCTAGAAATTAATATAAGTACTCTGCTTTTCCTTTGTCCCAGATATTCCACTGAACAACCATTCTGAAATTATTTCTTTATCAAATTCACATGCCCAGTTCTTTCCAAATATATCTCCTTTAGCATAACTATTTGCACTCTGCATTTCTTAATATAGTTCACTAATCTTTCTTTTTTGTATATACCTGTGATACCACTCACATTCAAAGATAATGAGAGTGTTGCCATTATTATAAGAAATTGTTATTCCCACCTGTTAATTTCAGGTTTTGTGTTACATGCATACACCCCCATAACCCATAAGTTTAATGCAAACACACAAGACTATGTACATATTCAAATAATATTTACTCTTCTAATAGGATCAGTTGTCCCAGATTAACAGCTACAATCACAGGCTTAAGTTAACCTATTAGTAATGTTATCCATGCTAAGACGCATGATAGAGCCTGTGCTTCCATTTACACTAAGTACTGTATGTTTTTGACTTATCTTTATTCCTCTCCCAGATGTAGAAAACAACTTGAATGCACTCAGAAAACATTATCTCCTAGCCATTGAAAGAAAAAAGTATTCTGCTTTTATTGCCTTTTTTATCAGCTTGTCTCCATAGAAACATGAGAACCAGGTACACAGTTGCCTTCAGATACAAGCTTGTCATGCTGCACTGTGAGCATTTGTTTTCTAAAGGAAAAGCTTTCATTATATTCAGTATTCTTGTATTTACTTGATTCCACTTAAAACTTGATAGATCAAGTCAATGGCCTTAACCCAGTCATTCCCCTAAGCAAAAGTAAGAAAAAACATATCAGTTTCATTTATATCATGATCTGTGTATTTTTACCTCACATCAGTAACCCATGATTACTGCCTATTATCTTAAACATGCTTTTGTCTGGGCTTTCTTCTCTTTTTATATTGTAGTACCTACATTTCTTAAGACTAAACAAGAAGGAAGGAATGAAGAAAGAAGGAAAAAAGAGGGCACAGTTTACTTTAATATCCCTATAACACACATGCCATGTTTCCTAAAAATACTGTTAAGAACAAAATTGTTTTACTTGCAGTTACCTTTTCCTTTCCTCTTCCCCTCTCCTTATTATTCTTCCAAACATTAATGTCATGATGTAGGGCATATGATCTGGAGTCCCCTACAAGGTTAACAAAGCCAAAAAAATCCAATATTTCCAGATTTTCTTGTTCAGCCATATTTACCAAATGCAGTTGATGCTTTGTAGTCGCACATTTATTCATTAATTACTGAGTTGCTGCTTTTCTTCCTGTTGATTTCCATCTACCAACTCCAGTGTCTTGTTTATTTCCAATGTATCCCTGGTTCTTCTAGTCATCTCCTGAGCTTTTCTGTCTCACAAGAATTTTCCTTTGGAATATTGGAAAATATCTCACTGACATAGTCTCTCTATAAGCTTTATCAGAAGGATAAGAAACAGAGACCCCCCCATTGATAGTTCAATTTTTGTTTGATAAACTTTTGCATTTCTTCTTTAGCATATTCTGCATCAAAAAATGACTTTGACCCTTCAGGAAAAATATTCTGAAGATGACTGGATACAGCAGCTTGATTCTCACATCTGCCTGTCAATATTCCCTGATTGTTGGAATAAATGCACTCCTCTTCTGCCTGGTGTACATTGTCTCCAACATTAATACTTAGTCCTTTTGCCACAGTTTTGTCAGAATCAACTCTTTCTACTGGTAGAACTGCATGTTTACTATTAGAGGTCCTGGCTGTTTTCTCATGGCCAGGTATGGAGCATACAATCAATGTGCCATTTCAATTAACAACCCCTATTGTGGAATACCAGTCCAGTTGCTTATTTGTGGTTTCGTAAAATTAATACAGTCTGTTCCTTCCAGTTTCATTGGTAGAGCAGAAAATCTCAGATTTGCCCAACGTTCTCTAACTCTACCATTTTTTGAAACATCTCTTCTTGACCAGTTTCATACTCAGCCAGCCCTTTCTTCATTTTGAGCTCTAGTTTTTGCAGTTTTATCAGCTCATCTGAATATTTGTTTAAAGATTCTTCCATTTTTTCCAGTCTTTTGTTACTTGAGCTGATATACTACTTTGATGTTTTATTTTAATCAGCTCTGAGAACATTTGATTTATTTTTTTCTCATAGAGTACTGGAAGTCACATCTTGCACCAAAGCTGGAGCTTGAAGTGTATTTTGCTGTACAGCTGCAGGATTGTTCTCAGCCAGTGTTTTCTCTTTACCTTTTGTGGCTGATTTTCTTTCATGTTCTCTAAATTTATTCTTTGCTGGAATCTGGGCAGTGCACTTACTAACCATTAACTGAAATTTACCCCAAATAATGAATTCACTGTCTCTTTTTCTGAGTTTCTGTTTTCACATTGGGAGAGCTGAAATTAAGTTGTTACTCAGTGTGCTACCACCTTGGAATTCTCAACAGAATTATAGATCTTAATTCCTTAAATGCATTAGTATTCACTGAATCAAGATTAAACATTTCTCCAGAAAGTCTAAATATGGCTGCAACTTATGATTTCTACTGTTTTTAATGAAATATTCTTTGGTCTGCCTGATATTCTTGGTTTTAGATATTGTGCTATCCACATTTAGTCATGATAAAACAAGTTGCTAGTTTATACATTTAACACTAAAAAGAATACCATTGTTGTGCCAAGGTAGCCAGAACATCTCTGTCCTTCATTTTTTATTGTCAAATTGTCAACAAATTGGCACTAGGCCTCATTTTAAATACTTTAGCATCATGACTGGTACATTTCTGATATATGAGCCCCACAGAACTAATGTTGCTAACAAACCCTTTGTAAGAATATGGTGCAATACTCAATAAAACAGTACCAAATCCCACATGCCCATTATGTGATTACCTCTTTTCATGACTGGAATACTGTGTCTTTCATCAGTAATTCAGTGAAAGCTAGCTCAGTCATTCTATCACTGCATCACTGCCTACTACAGTGTGTGATCAGTCTTTGTGTTTGTTGCCTATTTACTTCTGTTTATTGTACCTACAGTTTTTTTTTCTAATAGCTCAGAATCAACTGTGTAGTTTATTTTTAAAATTGTTAATTGACAAATCCTACTATGAAAAATGCCACTTTTCAAAGGTAGTGCTGAAGAACGTTTTTACTGATTGAGTAGAAATGCAGTGAATAAAACTTAGGAGTGCCAGAACAGATTGACTAAACACTCTTGTTATATGCTTTCCAGTGTATCATCCTTTCCTTCAAAAATGTCCCTGTTAATCAAATAGCCTTACACTTTCCCATGTCTTCTAATAAACAACTCATAAGCTCTCCTTAGTTCTGGAGAGTTCTTTCCCAGCAGTTGTCTCATCCATTCTGTATGACCATTGTGTCCTATGAAATGAAATTATAACTGAAACTTTAAATGCAGTCTGCTGGAAGCAGAGCTGGATCATGATCAAATGGGGCCTTAGGCAGGGTAGTGGATCAGGGTTCCCCCACAGCAGCACCCTCTACCCCTGGCAGCATCCCCTCCACCCACTCCAGTGTCCCATTACTTGGCTATTTCTCCCCATACCATAACACTGTTCAAATCTGCCAGTGTGCATAGTATTTTCTTCTTTACTTCTACAATGAATAGAGATATAAAAAAACGTTTATTTCAAATTTTATAGCACAGACACTGGTAGACATTTGCTAAACAAAACAACACAGTCTCAAAAAATGAAAACAGATCTAGCATGAACATCCCTGCCCTTCAAACTCACATTCATTGAAATGGCATTGAAACCCACATTCAAAGAAAATGCATCTAGCCAGTGGCAGATTAAATTTACTTTTGGTCTGTTTTCAAACCGTGCGCACATTTTTAGGACCATGCATACATGCATGTGTTCTTTGATTCACCTTCCTGATTGTATTAATTTATATTCCTTATATGATACAGCACCACTTGTTAGCGTGTTTTAAATTTGTACTTCGAAAAATTTTCAAGTAAGCAATGAAGCAATAGATATGAACCAATAATGACAAAATACTCATTTCAGAACATTTCAACCACAAAAGGCTTTTCAAACTTATGTCATTACAATCCACCAATGCCAGTCATTATACACAATCTCCGTAATAGTAAAGGTCATATGAATAATTCCACATTAAAGAGATCTATAATTAATGATGGGTGAGGGCTGGCATAACAGTTAGGGTGTTTTTACCTCGCAGGCATAATGTACAGGGTTTGATCCTCACCTTTGAGGGAAGTTGGCCAAGTTTAAAAAGGCTCACAAGGCAGCTAGTCTAGTACTTACCTATGAAGAAGTTGCTGTTGGCAAACAAGTTTATATTTCAGTGTTTCATGTACAAATTCACTGCCTGCTACCCTTGAAGAATAAATTGCCTATGTTACTTTAAAAAGAAATTGGTAATCTGATAATACTCTATAGGGAATGGCTGTCAAGTCAACAACAGATTCATATTGCTAGATATCATATCCAACAGAAGACACACTCAGGAGTGCAGCATCCCCTCACCCCTTAAAAGGGACTGCAATATGGCTACTCCATTTACATGGTACGAGAGTAGAACCCACAGCTTTCTGCACTAAAGGTAAGCATGCTACCTGCTGTGCTACTAACATTGCTTTCAAATTTGATTGCAGAAACACTGATGACCATTTGTTAAACAAAACAGTTACACATTGCATGAGCTTCTCTTTTCTTGAAACTCAACATTCCTTGAAAATGCACCCCTGATGACAGTTTGGTAGTTGCTGTACAGGATTCAAACTCTTGGCTCCTGTAATCTAGGTACAGTGTTTGAGCATGAATAAGTTAACCAACCTGCTATCTCTAACTGGGCATTTCTCATACACACACTTACTTCCTGTCACCTCATGCATTCTCTATGTTTACATGCTCGTCTTTCATCCGGCAAAGGAATGGTTTGCTTGTCAGCAATTTTCCATGCTTAAAAATCCCTCATATGATGCTTCTGCTTCCAATGTTCCACACACAAAGTTCCAGTGTTTAAATGTGCATGCGTCTTTAGTAAGAAAGACACTATTCAAGATGTGCACAGCATGCATCCTTAAAGAAGAAATGTGTGTTGAGGCAGCCACCTGGCCAGTGGGCTCTGGCTGGAAGTGAACCTCTATATGGCTTCCTGGTACCTTGCTCAATGGTTGTAAGTTTTCATGGCTCTGGGAAGGACATAATAAAATTAATCCTTTATTAGGTTAGGGTAGGTAGGTAAGAGTGTGAGTGTGTAAGTGTTGAGAGTGGTAGTGTTTGTACGTATGTGGAGTGTGTTTGTGGACAGGGAATATAGAGTATGCAGTGGTGGGTTTAGTGTCTTTGTCTTTTTAGTGCGACCTTGGAGTTAGTATATATAAGTAGTGAGGGTGTGGGGGGCACAGCCCCCCTGCTTTATATGTAGGGTAGGTGTGTGTGTATTTGTGTTGTGCATGTTTTGTTGGTTTGTTGTAGTTTGGGGAGGAAGGTGTATCTATGTTGGTTTGTGTGGTGGAGGGTGTATTTAAAAGCCGCAATTTTGAATTTCGTGCTTTTGGGGTTTCGATATTGTGAATGTTTGGCTTTATAGTCTGAAGATACTGAAATTTGAGATTTCAGTAGTTCGAGATTATAAAGTGAATATATATATATATATATATATATATATATATATATATATATATATGGAATCATTAGATGATGTTTAATGGCAAGTTCAATGAATGAAGAATCAGTCAGTGCAAATGCACAAATGTCAGTTTCACTGAAAGACAATCTGAAAATCCATTTTATTGAATGGGATATAGCTTGATATACTTCTGTAATACAGAAGCAGAAATATTTAGATGCATATGAAAAGGTAGCGCTTGAAAAGATGTACAAGACTGTGTTATAGCAGTTGGTATAGCAGGTATGTGTATGTGCAATTGTTGGCAGGCTACGGTTACAGAAAGTGATCGGTAATAGTATAGATTTGGTGTTGCGCATATTTTATGTTATGTGTGTGTGTGTGTGTGTCTGTGTGTGGGTTCTGTGTCCTCTGCCAACCTACATATAGACATACACACACACACACACACACACACACACACACACACACACACACACACACACACACACACACACACACACACACACATATATGGGTCTACTTGTAAATTTTGAAGTATCAAATCTTCAAATTTCTTATGGTCAAGACCTTAACTCACAGTTTTGAAAGTCTGAAATGTAAATTAAAAAAAACTAAAAACAAAAACATCTATTTTTTATGTTTTTGCAGTGGTGGGCAAGCCCTCTGCACCCCCACAGCTCCTGTTAATTAAATATACCAACTCTGAGATCATACTACAGCAAGGAAAACGGTAAATCCACTGTTCTGCGCTGTAAGGTGAGCTCCATTTAAACTGTTTAAGTTTCTAAACTTAGACCTTATGGTGTCGACCATAAGAAATTTGAAGATTTGAAACTTCAAAATTTAGAATTAGACCCATGTATATATGTGTGTGTATGTATATATATATATATATATATATATATATATATATATATATATATGTATGTATAAAATATAGAGACACACACACACTTGCTTCATTCTCTACAATTTAGTCACTAATGGTAAAAGCCATAGAGCCATCCCCTAACAGCAGCTTGCTAAACACTGACACAACAGAAACTTGAGTTCAACGAATACAGATGAAAGCTGAAGAGAGGTGATCATACTGAAGTGGTATAACTTGTTTGCAATTCTTTTCCTCTAGCACCAAGAACAATGAGAAATAACCCATAATGGGTGCTTTTCTCTATAATAAAACAGCTTAAACAATGTCAGCTTGTGCAAGCCTGTGTTTGTGGCAGATGCTTTAAGAAAGGATGTTAAAACATAAGATTAGGGAGTCTGATGAAATCATACCTTTCAACTATCCTAATTTTTGCAAAATGCCCGGAATTCTGCCTCATATTTTTGAACTACGTCCCATAAAATTTGTGGTTTTCTAGAAAATCACTGGGATGATCTGAGGAAAATCCTTCACAAAATGTATGTTAATAGTCCAAAAGAAGGTATTGCAGTAGCCCAAAGGTCCAAATCCAGAATAAGAAGTACAATATGAGAAACAAACAGGATAGAACCACCATGATATAAAACATACAAGTATTTATTTCATATAACAAAAAGATAAGCGCTTTCGCGTGCTACCAAACACGTTTCTTCAGCTCTCACTAAACAGTAGAAATGTTACCCATATATACATTCAATTCAATTAAAACACTTAAAACAATCATTCATATCAATTAATTAATGACTGATCTCATTAACTCAGGCTACAGATTTAACTAGAATAAAGCTCTTTAAAGTTATACTGTTTGACTTATTCATTTGATTATTCATATTGAATAGCTATCTCATATGAAATATGTTGCATAAAACATAATATATTGACTTCAAAATAAAATATATAAAACTCATATATAAGAAATTCATAATTAAATAAATAAACCAAATAAGTATAAAAACCTATATATATATATATATATATATATATATATATATATATATATATATATATATATATATATATATATATATATATATATAGACCTCTATCATCATATTGTATTTTTTTATATTTGGTGAAATATATATAATTCTCTTTCATATCTAAGCCATGACAGTATGGTATACATATAAAAAAATTGTATCTTTTGGCAAAATATAATAAAGACAATTTAAAGTAAAGTAAATATACATATATATATATGAATGCATTTAGACTATATTATAATTCTCTGTTCCTATGCTTATATCAAATGAATACTATTCACAGTTGTAGCCAAACCTCACGTAAAAAATATCAATAAATGTGTATATGTACAAAAATCATATATAAACTATAAAACGCAAAAATATGAAAATATAAAAGGGTATAAAAACATGTATGTATATAAAACATATGTAATTCAAATACATTTTCATTTGAATGTTCGTGCTTCAAGTATAGGCTTAATGCTTATATAATGATTTAAACCAAGATGCAAATGTGCACGTAACCTAAATATCCAGCAAAGCTCCACTAACTCTAAATAATTCACATTGTTGCCCCCTCTCCTATTGGCCATTACTAACTGTAATACTCTAAATTTAAAATGATGATTTTTCTCAGTGATTATATGCTTGGCTAATGCATTCTGTTGGTTTTGCCGTCTAAAATCATATGTATCATTATAAATTCTGTCTTTAAGTCTTCTCAATGTCACCCCTACATAAAAGGCTGGACATAGGGTACAAGTTGCAAGATATATAAGATTACTATCATTACATGTTGCATGGAATCTTGGTATAAATTTATAATCAATCATAGGATGAATAAACTGCTGTGTATCTGTTATCATATTGCACATGTTACAGCATTTACATGGAACTGTTCCATAATGCTGTTGTTTCTTATGTATCTCTTCACTTTCATCAGAAGACCGATCTACACATAATAGCCTTTTAAGATTTTTACTATTTCTGTAACTGAATCTCGGTGACTCACCTAGAATATTCATTAATTGAGGATCAATCGTAAGTACATACCAGTTTTTATTTATAATACTTGTAACTCTCTTAATGTCATTAGTATATCTGGTTACAAATGTCACTCTGGTATTATTATAAGTTCTTCTATACTGAGTAGTCATTTCTCTTTTTTCAGTCCTAGTATCACTGGCCTTTTTAAAGACAAGTTTCTTTCACTCTGTTGATCATGGAGATGTTGTATCCTCTTTCTATAAATAATTTCTCCATGACTTCAACCTGCTTACATAAATCTGTAGTATCTTTGCATATTTTCGTAAGTCTAATGAACTGACTTTTAATAATATTAGGAAACACGAATCTAGGGTGCATACTCCTGAAATGCAACATAGTGTTCTTCCAACATGGCTTCCTGTACAGAGAAGTGGATAAATAACCCTGTGAATCTTTAGTGATGGTTATATCTAAAATATCAATTTTCAAACAAGAAAATTCCATGGTAAATCTTAAGAAATCTGTTGTTGATTCTAGATATCTTATAAAATTGTTTAACATGTTGATGTCCCCATCCCAAAATAGTAGTATATCATCCACAAAGCATCTGTACAGGAGTACATGTGAATAAAACATGCTGTTAAATAAAGATGCCTTCTCCCAGAAGTATACCACCAGATTCGCATAAGTATTTGCACATGGGGTGCCCATGGCGACACCCCATTTCTGCAAGAATAACTCATCTTTAAACATGAAAACATTGTTAGATAGCATGGTATCCAACAGAGGAGAAATCAATAGCTGTTCATCACTATTAAACCTATCTGTCATATTTAAAATCTCCCTGATGGCTTCATTTCCATATTCATTAGGGATAGAAGTGAATAAGCTATTTACATCTAGAGTCACCAGTATACAGGTCGTTGGTAATGGCTGTTTATGTATGTTAACACAGACTCTGTTACTTTAGCAACTTTCTAAGTTTATAAGTGCAATATTTAAAATCTATCCCTATTTTTGTGCCTTTGTCCTCCCATTTTGTTAGACTTTGTCCAGATTTCTTGAACTAAGAGGTGAGAGGTATGCCTGTGTATATCACTGCATCTCATCTCCCCTTACAATTGTAAAAATATTTAAGTAAATCATACTTCTCCCACATGGGGGACCCAAAATGCATTTCTTTCACAGAAACAATGTGGTAGAAACCAAAGACACTGAATTCATTCTCCTCCTGTGGTTTGCAGTCCATGAATACAAATCACCAGACTCATGATATTCATGATGCTTTCATTTTAGCGTGTATGAGTGGGCAAGAAAACAATGATAATGTAGAGGTAAGCCAGGAATATTGTCTGAATCCACCAGACAAAATACCAGCAACAGCCCAGAAATGAATGTATGAAAGAGAAGAAAATGCTAACTTTGGTCTTAAATGGCTGTATTTAACCATAGGCGCCAGAGCCATAGAGCGAGAGGGAGGGAACACCCTCCCCCTCTTTTACTAGAAGCCCATGGTGGAGTTTTTCTTTAAGGAGGACCTGACACACGGTAACGTGGATTTAAACACAAGGAAGCACTGAAGTTAAACTACCATTGGCAAGTGTGGTAAGTGTGTGTGATCATTGCCCAAGAGTTATGCTGCCCAGTCATGGTTCCTTAAGGTAAGAAGAGTTATTTTTTTCTGAGCTCCACTCCGTGATGTTACAATCATTTTCTCATGCTTCCTTAAGGTACTGCTGTTCCGTGATGTTTGCTTATCACTAGGTACTTTGAGGAGAGTTCTCCTACTCCTCAGTGTGTTGTTTCCAGGTACAGCTTTTAAGGTCCGTGATGTTTAAGGTCATTGCTGCTCTGTGTGTGTGTGTGTGTGTGTGTGTGTGTGTGTGTGTGTGTGTGTGTGTGTGTGCGTGTGTGCGTGTGTGTGTGCGTGCGTGTGTGCGTGTGTGTGTGTGTGATTGCTGCTCTGTGTGTGTGTGTGTGTGTGTGTGTGTGTGCGTGTGTGTGCGTGTGTGTGTGTGTGTGTGTGTGTGTGTGTGTGTGTGTGTGTGTGTGTGATTGCTGCTCTGTGTGTGTGGTTCCTGCTCTGTGTGAGTGATTGCTGCTCTGTGTGAGTGATTGCTGCTCTGTGTGAGTGTGTGTGATTACTGCTCTGTGTGAGTGATTGCTGCTCTGTATAAGTGTGTGTGATTGCTGCTCTGTGTGAGTGATTGATGCTTGTGTGTGTGTGTGTGTGTGTGTGTGTGTGTGTGTGTGTGTGTGTGTGTGTGTGTGTGTGTGTGTGTGTGTAAAATGCCCCAGTTAGGTATACCTGGTGGTTAGGTGTTTTTCAGGCTCAAATCCTGTACTTTAGGTACAAGGAGCAAGAGCCCGAGTTCTCTACCCATACCACCACTTTTGATTCAGGGAATTGAGTCCATAGATCTCAGCTGTCCAGATTTTCACAGAATATTTGGCTCATACATTTGGTCTGTTCCTCTTACAATTTGTGGTTTTCCGGAAAATCAGTGAGAACTGAATTCATTAAATAATGATAGCCCTTTAAGTTTCACATGGTAACACAAAACACTTTATTTTAGCAACTTTCTAAGATTATACAAGCAGTACTTAAAATGTGTCCCTGGTTTTGGGCCTTTGCCCCCCCCCCCAATACATTTTGGCTTTTTCCAGATTTCTCCCACTGTGAAGTTAAGAGATTTATTTGACTGTCAAATGAATTTTACAAGTTGCTGAGAGCTTCAGGGGCAAAGAGGTTTAGTGCAGTTTATGTTAAACTATTTGCATTGTTAGTAGCACAACAAGTATACTTACTTTTGATGCAAAAGGATATTGGTTCTACTCCCACAGGCTGCAGATTTATCGCTGATACTGTACTATGTTGAACTTTAAAGGGAGTGGATGCTGCAGCCCTGTGAATGCCCTCCTTTGGAGGAGTTGTCTAGTAACTGTGAACCTGTTATCAGTTTGCCATCCATCTCCTATTGCAATATTACTGCGTAACATTTTTTAATGTAACATGGCAATTTATTCTTCAAGGGCAACAGGCACTTTATTTGTTGATGAAACAATGAAATATAAAGTTGTTTGCTAGCTGCAACCTCTTCATTAGTTACAGATCCCTTTAATGTGGAATTATTTATATGACTCACTTCTGCAGAGATTTTGTATATTTACTGATAATGGTGGATTGTAACGACAGAAGTTTGAGTGGCCTTTTATGGTTGAAATTTTCTGATATGGGTAGTTTTGTCATTATTGGTTCATACATTTTGTTTCATTGCTTACTAGAAGACTGTTCAAAATTACAAATTTAAAGCACATTCTAACACACGGTGCTGTATTATAGAGTGAATATAATTTAATACAATCAGGAAGGTGAATCAAAGAATGCCTAGATGTATGCATGGCCCTAAAAATGTGTAAGGAACCTATGGTTTGAAAACAACCCAGAGATAAGCTTAGTCCTCCACTGGCCAGATGCAAAATGAATGTGGGTTTTCATGCCTTTTCAATGAATGTGAGTTTCAAGGGCAGATAAGTTTACTACGCATGTAAAGTCTGTTTTCATTGTGAGACAGTATTGTTTGTTTAGCAAATTGTTTGTCTGAAACTCAAGTGTCTATCATTATTTAAGTTTTGCAGTCCTCATAATTTGCCATAAAATCACACAGATGAGGAAGAGACTAAAATATGACACAAAATCAGGGACAGTCAAACATACGCTCTGATCTCTCAACCTCGTAGGGCAAGAATCTGGAAAAAGTGTGAAAGGCTCAAAATCATGGACAAATTTTAAGCTTTACTCTTGTCACCAAAGCAATGGATGAAGATAATAAAAAAGTAAAAGGAAATACCAAAGGGCTTTGGCTGACTAAGATTGAGATGACTGCAAGCTAGGAGCAATTATTGAATCCTCAAATGACTTAACCATCATGCAGGAAGGTTTGTCCCAAACAATAACTGGTGCCAGAATCATGAATTGAAACTAAACTCCAAAAAATACATTATTGTATCCTTTGGGAAGTTATCTACTCCAGGAAACTGCCAAACTGATAATGCCCCATGAGAACTGACCCAGTTGTTTGTCATTTGGGAACTTGTGTGTACAGTGAAATAACTTTCGACCAACATGTGCCCAGAGTCATAAGAAAGTATTTCTATATTGCACAGCTTATAAACAAATTGATTGTGACTAGATCTAGAGATGTTATTGACCCCCTTTACAAAGCCCTCATTAGGTCAATCATTTTGTACAATGCACACTTTGGCATGTATCTACCCAGACCCATTCAACAATTGGAATACCCACAGAGATACCTTACTAAAAGGAGACAAGTCCCAAACAATAGGTCTTGCATGGACAACCTCAAAGATTCATCACTATACTTAGTATCCTACAGCGTTGACGTAGAGGTGACGTGTCTGGCATACAAGGCATCCTCCGACCTAATGCAGATGGACTTACTGAACATCAACGTCAAATGGCATCAGAAATACTCAGTCCAGGTATCTAAACTAAATGTTGTGAAGAGATGGATGTATATCACAGAGGCTAGTACTGTTCTAGAACAGAGTATCCATTCAAGTAAAACAAAACTCATCCCTGTACATATTCAAATGCAACTTGGATCTAAGGATGGGCAACAGAAAACGTACTCCAGGATTGCACCTTGTGCACTAATGGATAGAGGCAGTTCCTAAATGGTGCATCCCTTACATGGTTCCCCACAAATTATCTATGGTATGATCACAGTTATTCTCACTAGGGCAAATATACAATTATCCGCCATGGGATAGGTAAGACCAATCAGGAAATGTTAATTCAAGTGCTAAAAGGTAATTGACTAAGCTTAAAATGTCCTCCAAGTGAACCTATATTGTGGTAGTAAATAGTTTTAAAAAATTACCCTTTTTAGATCACTAAGTGCCCCTCTCACCCTCCACCCCCCCCCCCCAGCCTTCAACAGCTTACGACGCCTATGGAATTAACCTTCACTCTCCACACGGGGTGAGATAATAAAAATCTAAAGTCTGTGCTCACAGTGCTTTTTCATGCACTCACATCCTTTACTTCTGCTCTGGCATAGCTCGCAAAAAAAAAAAAAAAAAAAAAAAAAAACTTGTCTCGTATCCACTAGCAAAAACATCACTCTTTACTTGCCCCTCCACTGACAACTTGAGTGACCAACTAAAGTTGTGTGCACAACATACGGGGGTACTTATTAATTCCTGTTTTCTTTTAATTATGTAATTTTTAGATGCATTTCATCATTTTGCCACTTAAAATGACAGAGACCCAAAAAGAAAAACAAAAGTGGTTCTATCCTATGATCAGAAAATACACTACTCATTTGAGAGCCTACCTCCTTTGGCAGTGCATTTTCCTTTCAACCAACAGAAGATTTAATTTTTAGAAAAGATTTACAAGCAAAGATTCTATGAGCTGAGAAGAAAGTGTACTGCCAAATGAGATACGCTTTCAGCTCTGTACCACCTTGGTGGTTAATTTTCTGATGAGCAAAGTACTCAGTAACTTTACTGCTGCAAGGCCTGTAAAACAACAAATATTTCAAGGTTTCAGTAGCTACTCTGTTCATTGACTGGGGAGGTAGACTCTTGATTTCAGCTACAGAACCAGGCTGAGTACTACATTATTAAAGTAATGATTACATTGTGAGCTCCTGTCCTTCCCTGCATTATTTTCTTATGCACAACATGATCGTCTCTCTCTCCTCAACAAGAAACCTTCACATGGTGGGAAATGCTATCGAATAAGCTTTTCAAGATCTTAAGATCAGGTCATCTAACTGTCACCTCGGATTGTGTCTCCAATCTTGAGTAAGATGCATAGCAGCAAAAAAGAACAAATGCATGTAAAAATGCACCAGTTTGATGGTCCATTTTCGCATTTCAGAAAAAAAAAAAAGTAAGGGTTACATCTGCCACTGAGATATATATATATATATATATATATATATATATATATATATATATATATATATATATATATATGTGTGTGTGTGTGCGCATGTGCGTGAGTGTCAATGTACATATATCTTATAATACAGACAGACACAAACACATTCACATGCATATGCTCACATGCCAGACTCGATTCTGTAATGTTCACTCATTTGAGTGTTTGCTCTATTGAGAGGGACCAAGATATATATATATATATATATATATATATATATATATATATATATATATATATATGTACTCATGTGTGTGTATTTGTGCATGTGTCTGTATCTGTTACCTACATCTACAAGACACATAAACACACACACACACACACACACACACACACACACACACACACACACACACACACACAGAGTCACCTGCATATATAACACATACACACAAGCACACAAGTGTACATGGTATGGTTCTTTGTGTTTCTCTCTGTGGTCACAGTGAATTTGTTAACAGACATATATCTCTGCTTCAGCCATGTGCCCCCAAACAAATGCTCTACAGGGAAATGTCTTGTTGCCTAGCAGCCTGAACACACATCATCCACTCTGTTTTAAAAATACAACTCCCGCAACTAAAAATATGTAGAGTCCTGTTACCTTCAACCCTACTAAAAAAAATCATCTTAAGCTGGCCAACCTAAAAAAAAATCAGACTGGCCTGATTCATGGCAGAGGACTGGAATTGAGCTTATTTCCAACTCCAGCATCGGTTGAAAATGTAACACTAATACGAAAGCAACCTGCCATGCCTTTGTACCACTAATGCATTAAGCTCCAAGTACATCTTATAAACAAATTATGCATAAGTCGCAGAAAAAGCCATTGCACCGCTCTTTCTAATTTTGCATATAATGTTCACATTGGAGGAAAATCTGATTCTTGTCATAAACCTAATTTCAAATCTGCAGGTCTGTCATGTAAATGCAACTTTAACCTGTGCATTCAGAAAATAATGCATCTGTTAGTGCTGGTGTTAGAGTCTTGTCTCAACACAGAAATGTAACGCTATTGTAAGATAAATCATTCTGTCTTGAACAGTGAAACAGTACAGTGGATATAAAAAGTTTACACACCCCTGTTAAAATGCCAGGTTTTTGTAATATAAGAAAAAGAAACCACAATAAATAATTTCAAAACTTTTCCCACCTTTAATGTGACCTATAACCTGTACAATTCAATTGAAAAACGAACAAATCTGTTAGGTGAAAAAATATAAAAAATAAAAAACGTACAATACGCTGGTTGCATAAGTGTGCACACCCTTAAACTAATACTTTGTTGTGTGTGCACACCCTTAAATTAATACTTTGTTGAAGCATCTTTTGATTTAATTATAGCATTCAGTCTTCGTGGGTAGGAGTCTGTCAGCATGGCACATCTTGACTTGGTGCACTCTTCCTTGCAAAAGCGCTCCAAATCTGTCAGATTGCAAGGACATCTCTTGTGCACAGCGCTCTTCAGGTCACCCCACAGATTTTCTATTGGATTTAGGTCTGGGATCTGGCTGGGCCATTGCAAAACTTTAATTTTCTTCTGCAGAAGCCATTTTTTTGTTGATTTGGATGTATTCTTGGGGTCATTGTCATGTTGAAAGGTGAAATTCCTCTTCATCTTCAGCTTTCTAGCAGATGCCTGAAGATTTTGGGCCAAAAGTGACTGGTATTTGGAAGTGTTCATATTTCCCTCCACCTTGACTAAAGCCCCAGTTCAAGCTGAAGATAAGCAACCCCAAAGCATGGCACTGCCACCACCATGATTCACCATTTGGATGGTGTTCTTTTGGTGATGCAAAGCATTGTTTTTGTGCCAAACGTAATTTTTGGAATTGTGACCAGAAAGTTCAACCTTGGTCTCATCAGACAATAACACATTTTCCCACATGCTTTTGGGAGACTTGATGTATTGTTTTGCAAATTTTAGCCAGGCCTGGATGTTTTTCTATGTAAGAAAAGGCTTCCGTTTTGCAACCCTACCCCATAGTCCAGACATTGAGAGTATGGGAGATTGTTGTCACATGTAGTACAGAACCAGTACTTGGCAGAAATTCCTGCAGCTCCTTGAGTGTTGCTATAGGTCTCTTGGCAGCCTCCCTGACCAGTTTTCATCTTGTCTTTTCATCAATTTTGGAGGGATGTCCAGTTTTTTGCAATGCCACTGTTGTTTCATATTTTCTCCACTTTTTGATGACTGTCTTCACTGTGCTCCATGTTATATCCAATGCTGTGGAAAGTTTTTTGTACCCTTCTCCTGAAGGATATCTTTCAACAATGAGACCCTTTGATGCTTTCTAAGCTTTTCGCAAACCATGGCTTTTGCTATAGCAGGCAACTGAGTAAATGTCAGGAAAATCCTACTAGGGCAGCTGAACTTTATTTGGGGTTAATCAGAGTCTCTAATTGATGGCAGGTGTGTATCCAAGAAGACTGAATGCTGTAATTAAATCAAAAGATGCTTCAACAAAGTATTAGTTTAAGGGTAAGCACACACAACAAAGTATTAGTTTAAGGGTATGCACATTTATGCAACCAGCATATTGTATGTTTTTTATTTTTTATATTTTTACCCTAACAGATTTGCTTGATTTTCAATTGAATTGTACAATTTATAGGGCACATTAAAGGTGGGAACATTTTTTAAATGATTTATTGTGGTCTCATTTTTTATATCACAAAAACCTAGCATTTAGCAGTGGTGTGAAAACTTTTTATATCCACTGTATGACAGGGTCACCAAAAAGCATCCGAGTTTGGGAGATATAATTTTTAAATGTATGGATTCTTAATGTTAAGTGTTTTTATTATACATAAAGAGTTTATTCAACTTCTGTAAAAATAAATAACACCTATTTGAACTGAAAAGATTGGTCTGAATTTGTTCCCTTTATTTTGAAAGGGGAAAGGATACCAAAAAGAGGCCCCTTGTCAAGAAAACAGATCCACTGGAAACCTTAACGCAATTTATTAAATCATAAAATAAGCATTTTCGCTACAGTTATATGTAGCTTCATCAGAGGTGAAATAATGTATAAATGAAAAACGCTACATAAGTATCCAGAAAGTCAGGAAATGACATTATTCAATTTCCTGTAATTCAAGTTGTTACATATGCTGTTAAATCAACTAGCGCCCCTGCGCTTGGATTCTGGAACTACTTTTAAACATTTTGTAGGAAACCAGCTCACATAAAAAATTATTTAACAAGTTAATAAAAACATTTAAGAAAATTGTTAAAAACAATGACATTATTAATGATGTATATATAAAATGCATGTAAAATACATCCTTAGCACCTAAGGTATTTTTTACTTGAAAGTCATAAAAAACAAATTGCAATTCATATTGCCAAAATTGCCTACCAGGGCAATAAGGTACAAAATACATATGTTCTAATCATATTACCCACACTTGATGAAGCTACATATAACTGTAGCGAAAACGCTTATTTTATGATTTAATAAATTGCATTAAGGTTTCCAGTGGATCTGTTTTCTTGACAAGGGGCCTCTTTTTGGTTTTCTACTTGTTTTTTTACGTTTTTGCTGAAAGGGGAAAGGATATGAGTCGATAATGCTAATTTAAAGCTGTAACACAGACTATGGATTGATAAGATTTTACTTGTTACCATATTAGTTTACTCAGTTTTGATATTTGATGTTGCACCAGTTTACTGCACATAAACCTTATAGATATAAAATTATTGTCGTGCATGGAGCTCACACTCAAAAAATGGGTAAATTACATCTTAGTTCAGCATTACTCTAGCACGAGACCAGATCTTAATGCTATGAGGGGTGCTTAACAATTGGATAACAGTTGTTAAGCACCTCCTATGTGTTGTTAACATTTACTATGTACTAAATCAGACAGTGCTGACCAGTAAACATCACCAGCAGAATATGAAGCGGCTTTGTTTCACCTCCTATTTCTGTCTGCTGTCTGCTAAAGTACACATAGCATTTTGAATTAAAACTTCATTTTTTAGACAGTAATCTTACTTTTCACTAACTAGTACTACATGGATTAGATAAATCCCCATTTACTGCAAAGAATTATGACTGGGTCTCCAATCTCAACAAACTTATGTGTTCTCGACATGGATGTCAAGATTCACCTCGCAAGCTTTGTTCTTGAGGTAAATTTCTTGGCATCCCTGTCTCAAACAAATAGGGCCAGATTTAATAAAGCCTACACTAAGTGTACATGATATGCATTCAATAAAATTCTTATCACATTTTTTGTGCTTTATAGTCACTCAGAAAGATTACACTACGTGTACATGTAGTCTACCCTTTATGGTAACCTTTATGAATTCCTGTCAATATTTAAAGCTGCACGAATATCAGTAGGAAAACTAAAATTAGGAGGAGGAAGGTGTGAGTTATGTCTGTGTTGTATGTCCACTCAGAACAGTGTACACTTAGTGTAGGCTTTATTGAATCTGGCCCATAATATATACATTACAATCAAAGATGTGATCATAATCCTCTATGTTATATATGAATGTAATGGTAATAGATTTTAAATATAGTACTCGTCAGTGGTTCATTGTGAAATCTTTCTTTGATAATTATAATACTACCCACTTAACTTGCTTTTAATATATTATCATATAACAATTCAATTATAGTGATGTATTAAATATTTTAAATATCATGATTTTTTATATTGTTAGATATGTTTCATTAGCTCAGTTGGAGTTAACAGCTAATATTCTTGTATGATTGATTTAAGCTTTTATGTTCATATGTAAGTACTAGTCTAGCTGCCTTTGTTGGCCATTTTAAGCCTAGGAAATTTCTCTTAGTGAGAGCCAAACTCTGTACATCTTGTGTGTGAGATAGACACTTTAACTATTATACCAACTCTCATGAATATTCTTCACAAAATTAATATTAACAGTTTCTTTACAAATTAATTAAACAAATGTTTATAAATTGTTTATGTTAAAAATAATATGTAGTACAGATGCATAATTATGCAGACCACAGATAATTATTGTAGTTTTAAGTGTTTTACAACTGCATTCTAATATCAAGCTATAAGTGTATAAACAGATGACTGAAGGTAAAGGAAGTGCTGAAGGGGTTAAGGGATGTCACTATGATCAACAGAGTTAGGTTCTGGAATGCCCAGGAAGGGAGAAAAGAAACAACGTGAAAGAGATTTTGTTTTATGTGAGCGCTGACCTCCCCAGGCTGGGGATGGGTAGTCACAAGGAATGTTGGGAGATATCATGTACTGGTACTGAAAGATTCAAGGTTGAAAAACAAGACAGGTTGCTAGGCCAGGTGGCTTGTGTTTTTAAAATCTTCTTCTTCTTTCAGCTTTTCTCGGTTAGGGGTCACCACAGCGGATCACCTGTCCGCTCATGAATGGCAGTGGAGTTTATAAAGTGTTGAGTTGCCAGTCTGGCACCCAACCTTCCACAGAAGGCACACACATGCACACACTCACACCTAGGGCAAAACATGTTAAATGTTCATGTGCAGCACTATGTGAGAAGCATGAGGGTCTGCAGAGACCCTACTTGTTAACTAACGCTGCTAATCTGAGGTAAACTATTACCAGTGCCAGAAAGTCTGCTCTTCAATTTTTCCGTTAGATCTTGCTAGATCTCATCTCTCTTGCACTTTAATTAGGTTATTTACCTAGCACTTCATCAGGCTTTTTGTAGCAATTATTGTAG
The DNA here is from genome assembly GCF_019279795.1 of Protopterus annectens. Classification (NCBI taxonomy): domain Eukaryota; kingdom Metazoa; phylum Chordata; order Ceratodontiformes; family Protopteridae; genus Protopterus; species Protopterus annectens. The sequence goes on from NC_056732.1 coordinate 845,473,847, forward strand.
CACACATAAGTGCTATAAGCACTAGACGTCCTATAAGGAAACAGCTCCAGTACTTAGTAATGATGACCATCCCTCCTAGCATGTCTAAAGAACAGTTCCCTGTGTTTTTCCTATTAACCTAGTGAACTTGGGCATTCTGAGGCAGTGTAGCAACTGCTTCATGTACACAGACAACCCTCTACTCTTACCTCCGAACACTCAGACTTGTGAGAGATGCACTTATATCTCCAAATTGGAAGCCACGCACTCTCCAGCCAAGACCAGAAAAGCTGGTCAAGAGAAGGTCAACACCTGCACCACACCACATGGAACGCACAGCTCTCTAGAAAACCCACCATCACAGCTCTCACATAAAAACTCAAACCACACACCCACCTTTGCAGAGGCTCTCAATAAAAATCTACCCAAACAGCAGAGACCTCCAAGGCAGAAATGCACTTGGCCTCCACAACACAGCACAAACCACAAGACACATAGCTCACCTACACAGTGTGCCCCTCAAGCTAAGCCCCTAAGGCAAAATAGCTTGCCCAATACATTAATCATAGGTGATGCAATAGTGAGGCACACAGAAGTCCCACTCACTAGGCTGAATAAGGAGAAGGTAACAGTCAGCTATCTATCAGGTGCCAGAATCCGCCACATAACACATGCACTCAGGTCACTCCACAAGTACAAGTATGACTCTGTCATTGCCCATGTGGGTGTGAATGACCTGAAATGCACCTCGCTGCACTACATGAAAAGAGACATGGTGGAGCTCCCTGAGTATGTGTCCCAGGCAGGTATGACCCTAGCCCTGAGCAGCATCCTACCGTTGCCCAGAATGATACCACAGTACAAGCAAAAAATGATTAGCATCAGCAATTGGCTAAGTTTCTGATGTCATTCTAAGGGGATCCAGTATCTGTCTGCTTGGGGTGACATGACTGACAGACCTCGATGCTTTGCCAGAGATGGCCTGCATCTGTCACCCCTGGGTTTCCAGGTACTGGCTAAGGCTCTTGCCACTCCTATAGTGCCTTTTTTAGGCAGTGTTCCAAAGACCAAATTACCACAGTAACAGCTACAAATAAATACAATCTGAGGGTCATGCTGCTCAATGCTAGAAGTCTAAATCTCAAGATGCACTTGCTCGAAGCTCTCCTCAAAATGGAGAACATTGACATTTGTGCTGTAATGGAGACCTGGTTTAAAGTGGCAGAAAACACCCCTGCACTACCAAGCTATAATTCAATTCACACCTTTTGGACCCAGAACATGGACCAAAGCTCCAAAGGCGGTCGTGTTTCCATATAACGCATCTGAGATACTTCAGGTACAACTAGCATTGGGTAAGATGGCGATTCAGGTCATAGCCTGTTATAGGTTCTCAACCATGTCCCAAGACTCTCACTCCATGCTTCTAAGCACCCTGGAATCTATTAGGTCCAACCCAACACCCTCATACTAGGCATCTTCAACTACCCCTCCATCAACTGGGAAAACTATTCATGCACCAATACACTGGCCCAACGGTTCCTGGAATGCATCAATTCCAATGCTTTGGATCAACTCATTCTTACCCCACTAGAGGAAGCAACATCCTTAACCTGGTTATTACTTACATGGGCGACTGTTTCTCTATACCAATAGTTAATTCTTCCCTGGTTAGATCCAACCACAAACTAAATACCATGGAAACCCACATTTCACCCACACCCCCACAAAGGTGACCACCATGAAAAACTTCTCCCAAGTTGACTTTGGGTTTCTAAAAACAGAGGTGGCTAACTTCACAGCACCCATGGGAATGGAAAATAGATGCAGGAATGCCGAATCATATACCAATGCACTGTACGAACACTACATAAATGCATGGTACTAGCCATACCCAACAGAACCAAAACACTCTCCTCCAAAAAAAGGAAGCCAATCTGGTGGTCCCTTGCCATTAATAAACCATACAACATTAGGAAGAAACTGTTGCAGAAAAAGCCGTAGTCCCAAGACTGGAAAAACTCCCTTATTAGCCTCAACAAAAAATTGAGATCCCTCATCAAATCCTCTAAAACCACCTATGAAGGCAGAATTGCAGCAGACACTAAAAACAACCACAAAGCCTTCTATAGTTATATCAAGAATCTCCATGGTAATACCCAGATTTGCTCTGAGTTACTGCACAATGGTACCTTCTATATTGAGTCAACAGATATTGCCAACATACTGGCCGACAGATTCAGTGCCAACTTTACCCCTCCCCCCCCAAAGGACCAATCATGATACCAGAAGAATGCCAGGCACCCAGCATTACTGCAGCACAGGTTGAAGCTGCTTTGTCCAAGGCCAAGAATACAGCTTCCCTGGGGCCCAATAATATCTCTGGCTGTGTTCTACATGAACTACAAAGTGAACTGGCACCACATCTGTGTGCCCTGTTCACTTACAGCCTCACCTCAGACTTTATCCCTACTGAATGGCGCACTGCTACAGTCAGCCCTCTCCATAAAGGGGGAGAAACTACAAACCCTGGAAATTATCACTCCATTAGTCTAAGTCTGATATGTAAGGCTATGGAGCGCATGATCATGGACCTAATTAACAAGGATATAGATAACATCCAAACTCTGGATCCCACGCAATTTGGTTTTGTGAAAGGGAGATCATGACTGCTCAACCTGGCTGACTTCTTTGAGTCAGTCATCAGAGCTGTGGATGAGGGTAAAGTAGTTTATACAATTCCTCACTCAGGAATTATTGATAAACTCACTGATCTAAGCATCAGCCCCTATATCACCAGATGGGTTGCAAATTGGCTCACAGATAGAACCCAGGGTGTGAAAGTAGCAGACTCCAAGTCAGACTGCAGACCAGTCACGAGTGGACTCCCAGAGGGATTGGTCCTGGCTCCTCTCCTGTTTGCCATCTACTTCTCAGAAGTCCATGCCAACATGGAGGGACTCTGGCTGACCAAGTTCACAGATGACTGCAAGCTGGGAGCCATTATTAACTCTCCAAGTGATGCAGACATCCTACAGAAAAGCCTCACTAAGACCAATGACTGGTGTCGAAAACATGGCCTTAAGCTTAATGCCAAAAAATGCATCCCCTTTGGGAAAAACTCAGTTCCCACTAATTACCACATTGATGGGAGCCCACTAAACACTGAAGGTGTTATAAGAGATCTGGGGACACAGATTGACAGCAACCTCTCCTTCAATCACCACATTGCCACTGTGGTCAGAAAGTCCTTCTATGTGTCACATCTCATTACAAAGAGTTTTGCATCCAGGAAGAAAGAAGTCATCATCTCTCTCTACTCTTCTCTCATTAGACCAATCATTGAGTATAATGCCCCATTTGGCATGTACCTCACTAGACACCTGCAACAGCTGGACAAATCACAAAAATACTTCACAAAGAGGATCCTAGGCCTTAAACACATGTCCTACACAGACAAACTCAAAAAACTCCAGCTATTCTCTGTCTCATATCGTCTACTAAGCAGTGATCTCTGTTTGACTTACAAAGCCATGTCTGACCCAGCTCTGTTAGAAATTCTACATCTAAAGAAATCCCAATCCCTCTGCACCACACGCTCCACAGACCTCAATCTCATCACCACAATCAACAGAACAAGTTGGAGGACAGATTCATAACCCAGAGACTGCCCATGCTCTAGAATAGACTTGATGAGTGGATGGTAAATAGAAAATTCACCTCAGGGATAACTCCAATGGCTCTACTCAATACAGGCACTGGGAACTAATGTCAGGAGGCACGATGCCACGGCAATTCTGTGGGCTGGGCTTGTAAAGGCTCCAGGGCCATTAGCCTAAACTCATGCTTCAAGCTATTTAAGATGCATCCAGGGATATTGTCATGACTTATTGATGCAGTATTTTTTAGCTTTTAACAGTACTTGTAGAACTGGGTTTTGTGTGACAGTTGGAGGTGAGCTAGTTTTGTGTACATCTTGAGGGACAGATGAAGGGAAAGACAAATCCAAAGAAAGACAAAATTTTCTGCAGTTAAAGACAGATCTACTGTTCCACCTTCTTGAAAGTATACAATTATTTCTCCAATACTTAAACAAAACAAAGACTTGTCATTATGTTCCTTATGCAGTCCCACATCTCTTTTCAACACTGACAATAAAATGTTGATGTCTAATTATGCTAAGAGAATGAAACATTTTCTTCTTCTACTAATTGATGATCAAACTGGTTTTATATTGCACAAACTCATGATAATATTTAAAGAATAATTACATTAATTGACTACGCTAATAGTATGAGGGAAGAACTAACAATAATTAGCTTAGATCTCAATAAAGCTTTTGATTATGTAGATTGATTTTATTTATCATCTGTTTTAGAAACTTACATTTTTCAAATAAGTTCATGCAAATTATTAATTATTTGTTTCAGAACTCCTCTGCTTTTATTGAGTTAGGCTTTTTTCCCCAACTGGTTAAGATATGGGACAAAATAAGGCTGTCCATCGTCTCTCTTATTTGTTTTGGTGATTGAACCCTTTGATTATCTAAGATCAAATTTAGAAATAATTGGGTTTAAAATAAATGATCATTATACATATAAAATCCAACTCTTTGAGATATTTTATTGATAAATATATAATTTATCTAATTCATTATTTTTTATCTAATAATAGGAAAGTAAATATTTTATTGATAAATTAAATGAGCAATTAATTAAGATTAGTGAGCATAATTGGGTAAATGAGCATTAGGTAACAAGGAATAACCTTATCACATAGGGTCTATATCATATGTTTGAAAGATATAAAGAGCAAATGCTCTTTTATCGACCACTGAAAGCCAAAACCACTAAATATCAAAGACATGGAACAGCGATTTTTTCCCAGGGAAAAAAAAAATCACTAAACCATTTTTGGAAATTTGCCATTTGCTCCACTGTGGTGCGATCTCGGAGTTGGTATATTTAAGTAGAGGGGGTGTGGGGGGTAAATTCCCCCACTTTATTTTATATTTGGATTTGTTTTTTTTTTTGTTTTTTTTTTGCGGAGTAGTGATTTTTTTCCCTGGGAAAAAAATTGCTGTTCCGTGTCTTTGATATTTAATGGTTTTGGCTTTTAGTGGTCGATAAAAGAGCGTTCGCTCTTTTTATCTTTCGAACATATGATATAGACCCTATCACATAACTGTAAATAAATAAATATACTGGTTATAATAATAATTTTTAAATAGAACCTTTATTGCTCTTCATAAATTAGAACTCGTGTATTAAAAGAGACATTAGATCTGGGTTAAAAGCTGACTGGAAACACATGCTTTTTAATTGTGAAATCTTACATTGTTTTTGAAAATAAATCAATGACTTTTCGCAAGCTCCATGGACACAGAAATTTAATATATCTAAAACATTAGTTTTATTTAACTCTCTAGTTCCTGTAAGTGCTCTCAAAATACAATATCATATTCTATGTATTTTAGCCATTACTAGAAAATTTATTAAATAAATGAAATTACTTTCTCGTTTCTGGAATTTATAAATATTGCAAACATTGCATGTCAAAATTACTTGATCACTTTTAAGATGAGAACAAATAAGACTATCTCTGAATAGAATAACTGGCTAAAACTGAGTGTTAATCTGTTGTGTTATGTGCTAAATTTGAATAAAAGTCTTAAACATTAAATTGAGTTCGGCTCAGATTCATAATAAAGTAGTACTTGCAGAAATAGGTAACCTGAATAGGAAATGGGATAGCATGCATAAAATTGTGTAAGATTATAGTTGGCATGTAAAACAAATGACACCAATATATACATATCTATAACTGTATCTATATTTACATCTATATCTAGATGTAGGATCTTGGAGTTGATATATTTAATTATCAGGGGGTGTGGGGTGCAGCCGGCTTGTCCCTGCTTATAGTTGAAGGGTAATATGTTTCTGTATGTACTTGTGCTGGAATATAGTAAGTGTTGCTATCCTGTGTTTTTTTAGTGTGCCCCTACACCCCCTGCTACTTAAATATATCAACTCTGAGGATCAGTATTATGAGATTCAGTATTTTCAGTTTTCAGTATTTTGAACTTTCAAGATTTTGTAGAGCTCGTATATATATATATATATATATATATATATATATATATATATATATATATATATATATATATTAATACATAGATTTTATATATATATATATATATATATATATATATATATACACACACACACACACATAGATTTTATATAAATATATATATATATATATATATATATATATATATATATATATATATATATATATTTTTTTTTTTTTTTTAACATTTGTTGACCGGGAAAGTCCGACTAGGTTCCACAGATCCTGTTTTTAGCGGAGGCCCAGGGAGAAATGCTCCAGAAGCATGTCTTTAGAATGTGGAAGGAAATCGGAGTACCCGGAGGAAACCCACGCGAAAGCAGGGAGAACATGCAAACTCCACACAGAAGGCACCCCAGCCGAGAATCGAACCAGAAAACCTCTTGCTGTAAGGCTATAAGTACCATGTTCAATCAGAACCAACTGATATTGCCAACATCCTGGCAGATAGGTTCAGTGCTAACTTTACCCCCCTGTCATCCTCTAAAGGGCCCATCTCTATACCAGAAGAATGCAAAGTTCCTGTAATCACGGCTGCACAGGTAAAAAACACTCCATCCAAAGCCAAGAACACAGCATCCATGGGACCTGACAACATCCCAGGCTGTGTTCTACATGAACTACAGAATGAACTGGCACCCCACCTAAATACCATGTTCAATCATAGCCTCACCTGAGGCTAGGTGCCCACTGAATGGCGCACAGTGACGGTTATCCCACTCCACAAAGGGGGAGCCACCACAGACCCCAGAAACTACCGCCCCATTAGCCTAAAGAGCCTGGTCTGCAAGGCTATGGAACGTATCATCATGGAACTTATAAACAATGACACTGGTAATCTCCAAACTCAGGACCCCACCCAGTTTGGGTTTGTAAAAGGCAGATCATATCTCCTAAACCTGATAGACTTCTTTGAAGCAGTCACCAAAGCCGTAAATGAGGGTAAGTGGTCCACACAGCCTATCAAGATCTCGTCAAGGCTTTCAACACCATCCCCCACTCTGGAATTATAGATAAACTCACTAAACTAGGTATAAATCCCTATGTCACAAGATGGGTTGCCAAATGGCTCACTGACAGAACCCACACTGTGAAAGTAGTAGACTCCAAATCCAACTTCAGACCAGTGACAAGTGGAGTACCACAGGGTTCAGTCCTGGGTCCTCTCCTGGTTTGTATCTACTTCTCTGAAGTACAGGCTAACACAGAAGGTCTTTGGCTAACAAAGTTCGCAGATGACTGCAAACTAGGAGCCATAATCAAAACTCCAAAAGATGTGGACATCCTACAAAAGGGCTTCGCTGAGACAGATGCCTGGTGTCAAAGCCATGGCCTCAAGCTCAATGCCAAAAAGTGCATTGTCATCCCTTTTGGTAAAAACTCTGTACCCGAACTACTACATAGGTGGTAGTCTACTTAACACTGAAAGTGTGATAAGAGACCTTGGGACACAGGTGGACAGTAGTCTCTCCTTTGATAATCACATCGCCACAGTAGTCAGGAAATCCTTCTACGTAGCACACCTCATCACAAAAGGTTTCTCATCCAGGAAAAAAGAGGTCATTGTTCCCCTCTACTCATCACTCATTAGACCCATTATAGAGTACAATGCCTCTTTTGGTATGTACCTCACAAGACATCTACAACAACTGGAAAGGCCACAGAAATACCTCACGAAGAGGATTACCAGCTTGAAACAGATGACCTATACAGACCATCTCAAAAAACTGCAGCTTTACTCCATTGCATATCGCCTACTCAGAGGCGATCTCAGCCTAACACACAAAGCTATGTCAAACCCAGAGCTTTTAGAAATGCTCCACTTGAAGAAATCCCAATCCCTATGAGCTACACACTCTAGGGACTTAAACCTTGTCACCACAATAAACAGAACATGCTGGAGGGATGGATTCCTGTCCCAGGGACTTCCCATACTCTGGAACAAACTACCTATCTATATCAAACAAAGCTCCTCATTAGCACTCTTCAAGAAAAATCTTGATGATTGGATGGGAGATAGGAAATTCACCCTGGGGATCACTTCTGTGGCTCTGCTCGACAGTGGCACAGGAAAATAATTTTCTTGGGTGGCGAAAGCCAGGGTACCATTTGGCTAGGCTTATATAGGCCCTAGGGCCAATAGCCTAGTACCTACCTATGAACCTATGAACCTATAAAAGGAAAAGTCGGTGACCAGCAACTAAAGCAATAATCCAACCAGCGTAATCCAAAGCAGTTTATTTTAAAACTCAAACACAGTAGAAAATGATGAGACAAGCGCTTTCGCCTGGTATATTCCAGGCTTTTTCAAGTCAAGACATTAAACAAGTTACAACACCATGTTTAAATAGTGTGGTTGATTGGTTGCAAATTAGTGTGCAGTGTTTAATTGTTAACCCTAACCTGACCACAGAACATACAGTGTATTTTAACCAAAGTATGTTTGTTTTAAAGATAGTGTGTTGATTTCTGTTGTTTGTTTAAAATAGATGTATTTGTTTAAAAGAAATGTCATCGTACTTTAAACATTTCATTAAAATACTTAAAATTCTTAAAATTCAGTATAAATTTTCTTACTGTCAGTTGAAACAAACATTCTCACTTGCCATGTTTTAAGGTTAGTCAGTCAATTTAAAAACTGACGTGTTTACAATGGTAACAAATGAAAATAAAATAAAACCAACCATGGGTTTTATTAGGGTATAAACAATTTTAAACCTAATGTACAAAAACATTTGGTGTTAGTGCCCTATAACCTGGCCCTTCTTAATCTAAGTAGTGAGCCAATACTTATGGAACCATTTAACCCAGGGGGTTTACCTGCATTTAACCTAAGTTGCCAAATGAGTTCTCCAAACTCTAGTTTGGATTCCCAGTCACCCCCTCTAATGTGGGGATTTACCTGTTCAAGCACCATGAAACACAATTTAAAGTTGGGGCATTCAAGAGAGTGTTTATAAAAGGCGTTACTCTCTTTTTTGTTTTCAATTTCATAGGCATGTTCGTAAAGCCTTTTTCTGAATTCACGTTCTGTTTTGCCTATGTAAAAACTTCCACAAGTGGAACATAGTCCAATGTAAACAACACCTTTGGTAGAGCAGGAAAAATGCCCTGTTGGTTTGATGTTGGTGTGACGTGCCCTTAAATAAATGTGGTTGTCATTGATAATAGCAGAGCACTGTTTACAGGCACCACAACTGTAAGTGCCATTAATTTTGCTGGTTCCTAACATTTTGTTGTTTTGCCTTTTTTCAAAAATGGCTTTCAAGTTTTGTCCTCTTTTCCTGACAAAACTAGGCTTGTTTGATATGTTCTGTTTTAATTCTTCATTATTTTGTAAAACAAACCAGAATTTTTTTATAATGTTTTCTATCAAAGTAGAGTCATTTGAGAAAGTGTAAATGAAATTTTCACCTTGAGTATTTGGAGGTGTTTCTTTCTCCCTGGTTTGTGAGAAATTGGCTGCTGTGGAACCCAACAAAGGAGGGTATAGGGAGTTTCTTTTGGCTGAAACTTCTTTTATAACAAGATCTATTAGGTCCCCCGGATATGATCTTTCGGAAAACATTTGATGAAGTGTTTTAGTTTCATTTAAGAAATCGTTCATACTACTGCACATTCTTGAAGCCCTAATCATTTGTCCTTTAAGAATCCCTTTCTTTTGGTGGAAAGGGTGTTGGCTTTTGAAGTGCAGTAGTGAATTTGAGAATGTTGGTTTTCTAAACACTTTCGAACATAATTCCCCAGTTGTCTCTTCTTTAAAGATGGTTACATCTAGATAATTGAGTTGGTTTGAATTGATGTTGTGGGTGAATCTGAGAAAGTCAGTTGTTGTGTTGATGTATTCTAAAAATTTAGTTAGTTGCTCCTCAGTCCCGTTCCAAATAAGGCAAATGTCGTCCAGGTATCTACAATAGAAGATTAGATGTTGTGCCCAAACTGTTTGAAAAATGTGTGCCTGCTCCCACCTGTGAAGTACAATGTTTGCGTAAATGGTGGCGCAGGCAGCACCCATCGCTACGCCTTTGAGCTGTTTGAATAGCTCACCATTGAACAACATGAAGTTGTTTTCCAGAACGACACCCATCAACTCAGTAATTAAATTAACAAAATTGTTACTTAGATTTGTTTCTAATCTGAGAAAGTCCAAAAACCAATTCAGGCCGGTACTGTGTGGAATACTGGGAAACAGATCTTTTACGTCCACAGTTACCATCAGTGTTGAAGCATTGCATTTTTCTTTAGGGAATTTGCTTAAAAATTCCCATGAATCTTTACATACATTTGTGAGGGCAGTGCTGTGTTTTTTCATGATATAGTCAATAAATTTGGCTATTGGTTCTGTTGTTCCGCCTGCTCATGAAACTATAGGCCTGAATGGAACTGGATCGATACCTTTGTGTATTTTAGGTATCCCAAAGATGACGGGTGTCTGTGGTTTTGTAACTTTGAGAAAGTTGTATAGTTTTTCATTTATGAAGCCTTGCATTAAATAATCATAGAGGGTGTAATTGATTTTGGCTATGGCAATGTTATGTTCATTGCGAGAAGTGAGTTCGTATTGATTTGAGTCATGTAATAGAATGTGCATACATGATTCATAATTGGAATCATACATGAGTACAATACCACCCCCTTTGTCAGGCTTCATAGCTCGAATGCCTTCTTTCCTAAGCTTAGTGATAAATTTCAGCTCATTCGTATTAATGTTAGTTTGACTGGATTTGGTGTTGTCCATGCAGCGGAGTTCATTTTCCACAAGTTCCTCATATAACTTAATGAGTGGGTGCATGGGGGGGTTGAAAATACTTTTTCTCTGCAGACTGTTTTGGTCAACCTTGCCTTTGAACAAATGTTTCAAGTTTAGGCCCCTAGTGAATAACTTAAGTTCTACTAATAAATTGGCCAAGTCTGAGTTTTTTGTTGGCACAAAATGTAATCCCTTAGTGAAGATATTAAACGCTGTAAAATCTACTTCAGTGTCAGTGTAATTGTAAATGGTAAAATTATTCATTTTAGACAGTTTGCAGTTAGATATTTTTGTCACTGTGATTCTGTTTTGATGTGAAGTGTCCTCAACTAACAGGTTGAAGTCTTCATTAGTTGTTAACAAAGAATGTGTTGGTGAATTTAAAACAGATCCTAATTGTAATTCCACCTCCCCCCTGCCCTCTGCTGTTTGAATCCAGTGCCCCCCGGTCTCCCGGGGCGTTGGGGTAAATCCTGGTTTCTTTGCCTTCTGTCTCTTTCGGCTAATCTCTCACTTCTACGGGGGGGTTCGTTGTAATTTTTGTTAAAAACATCATCTACACCGTTGTCTACTGCACTGTACGTTCTTGTGTTATAGGTTGTTTTATTGTGGCAAGGGTATGCCAAGCCATCCCTGTACTCGTGCAGATCTCTATCTAACTTTCTAATTTTTCTGTTAGTAATTTTCAAACAATACTGATCGACTTCATTAAACAATTTGTCATAATCGTGTCTGATCATGTCGAAGTCAGAATCAGAAATAACAGTTTGGTGTAATGTTTCTAAATCTTCTGTAACCATATTTGCCTTATTTTCATATTCTGCAATCATGACTTGTAAAACCTCTAAACCTGCTCTGTCGAATATTTCACAGAGCTGATTATAGTGTGTTGAACCATGTCTTACAAAATTTGGAAACTTAAATAAACGTAACCCCTTAGGTACACGTTTTACTCTAACACATTCCCGTAAATAATCAAGTTCACATTGGTTACTACGTAAAATGTACAGTTTGTTCTTGAAATCGTCAAAATCTGCCTCAATTGGGGCAGGATTAGAGGAGTTAACAGTACCTTTGTGAAATCGGAAAGATTGGTTCGCCCAAGAAGGGAAATTAAATTCTTTAGCCTGTTCTTTATTGCGCTTTTGATGTGTAGCGTTGTTGCTTTTCTGAATGGTGATTGTTCCATTCAAAGGATCGCCTTGCGGCTCAGCGTGTGGTTCCAAAGCTGTTCTTGTTCGGTTGCGGGTAATCCTTTGGTTCCTTGAAGTGTCACCATCCTTCTCATAGTCAGTACGAACACTATGAGAGTTGTTTGTTTGCTGTCCATTCATACAGCTTTTTAGTTCAGCTAGCATGTTAAACAGCTGATTGAATTCAGCTCTAGTGACAGGACCATCGTTGTCGGTGTTGCGTAGCAGGTTAGGTGTTAGGTGAACCTATAAAAGGAAAACACCAGCAACTCTTGTATTATTTAGCGCTTTCGTCTTCCTCATTAATGAAACATGTCATTCTGAAGAAGTATTGATATTAAAGAAGACGAAAGTGCTAAATAATACAAGAGCTGCTGGTGTTTTTCTTTTAATTCTTTTTGAATGCTTTTGTGTCACGAAGTTAGCACTTAATATATACATACATATATATATATATATATATATATATATATGTGTGTGTGTGTGTGTGTGTGTGTGTGTGTGTGTGTGCGTGTGCGTGTGTGTACAGTGGATATAAAAAGTTAACATACCCCTGTTATAATGCCAGGTTTTTGTGATATAAAAAATGAGACCACAATAAATAATTTCAAAACTTTTCCCACATTTAATATGACCTAAAACCTCTACAATTCAATTGAAAAACAAACAAATCTGTTAGGGGAAAATATAAAAAATAAAAAATGTACAATACGCTGGTTGCATAAGTGTGTACACCCTTAAACTAATACTTTGCTGTGTGTGCACACCCTTAAACTAAAACTTTGTTGAGAATGCCAGTAATGATGCTGCTGTAAGTGGGATAGATTTCCTAAGGTGCCAGGTATTGTGTAAGGTGTTAAACTTACATCTTGTCTCTCTAAACATGTGCCATTTAAGGCGCACATAAAATATTTGATAGCAGTTCTTCAGAAAAGTAAGGATAGCATTCTTCCAACAAACTGAAAAAAGCCATGTAATCAGCATCCAAAGCAGCCAAGAACAGACATTGACAAGTTTCATCAGTTCTGAATGTGGACTATACAGGGTTATATCTATGGATGCTGTCAGTTCTCAGACATATGAAATGCAGGGTTCTTTGCATTTCACTGAGCTGTAGTAGGTTGAACTTGCCACCAAACATTTACTCTGCAGAGGATTATCACAAAGTAATTAATTTCATCTATATTTTGTGCTAGTTGCAGTAAGAAAGCTCAATTGCGATATTACTAAATAACTTTGAAGTTCTGCTGCGTCATTGTGTAATAACTGGTCAAGGACGTGTACTATAAGCAAAACTTTGGACTGAACTTCTGCCTACAGAATTGGATACGGTCACTTTTGTTGCAAGACAATATTTCTGATGTTAAAAAACTTTTTCAAATTAAACTTTGTTTCATTTGTTACAAATTAGTACATAGCTCTTATTTGTCATCCTTTAAGCTGTAGAAAAGCTTGCAGAGTTTATAAAGAATGTATTTGTCTAACCCATTTAAGCCTATTCATAGAGTCCTTTAATCTTAGTGAATGGATACTGAACTTTCTGAATCTTTTAAAAAGCATCATTTGTCTTGCTTTTTGTTTTTCTTATTATCTAATCAGTCCCAAGAGATTGTCATGTAACTTGTATCCTCCTACTTCAGCACTTTCTAGGGTGCCTCATTTGTTTTTTTTTCTTTCAAACCAGTCCAGATATATCTTTTCACCAGGGAAAGTACCACAGGTCTTTGGAAAGGGCAGCCTTTTGAATACTTCATAATTAAGGATTGTATGTGACAAATTCTTAACCAATGTTTTTATATTGTGCCTAATTTGTTATAATTACTTAAACTGCAGATGTTTTTGTTTTATTTTTGAAGTTTGTAAAATTATTGTTTTTAAAATGTGATGTAATAATTTGTAGCTTTTCTCCTCGGGCCTCAGCTGAAAATGGGATTCTAATCAGTCAGACTTTTCTGGTAATCAAATGTCAGTAAATCAATAAACAAATAAATGTGATATTTCTAGAGGATGGGCTACAAAGTTGTGAAACATAACTTTTGTGGAGTAATAAGACATCAACCATAGCTCACCGTACAACATGTTTATAGTAGGAAATGCATGCTGGGTACGTAACCAAACATCAGGACAAGAGCATGTAGTTCTCACACTGGCATATTGAATGTATGCCGTATCACTGCAGCAAAAAAAAAAAATGTAAAGCTTGATGCTTTGTTGCTGAAGCGTGCTAGTAAGGTAGTATTCTTTTATTCCTTAGAGTGATATCAGAGTTTGCAAAAAGTAGTTGCAGGGTAGTTTGGCTACAGCAGGATGGACTTTACCTTTGATCCATTGCAAATGTTTTTTTTTTTTTTTTTAGATCAATGTTAGTGTATAGCAATTTAGTTTTTATGCCAAGGTGCTGTTTTTGTACTCAGCAAGTTGATATTAATCCACTTTGGATACTGACTACACCCCATTTTTTTTATATTTTTGCAATGCTCATAACATCCACCACTGCTCTCCTTAAGGATTCATACACTAAGAAGTAGGTCCCCTATCCTCCAAATAAGGAGTGGGGATGAGTTACAAACCAGGTTCAGCCCTTGCCCTAGGTCACAAACAACACAGGCAGATAGTTTGATTCTGTACCAACAGAGCAGCAATGAACACTATTTTCACATAAAGAAAACAGGCATTTCCTTCTAGAATGGTTTCATCACAGTACTATGATCAGAAAGAAGGCTGAGATAGGCACTAGCCCAAGTCAAGTAGTAATCTTTTGTAACTATGCAACTTTGTAGAACTGTTTGATGAGGTGTTTATGAGATCCTGAAGCAAGTGTTTGTGTTTGCTCCTATACTTACAACAGTATTTGTAAGTTATGAAGAGAGCTACATTCATGTGGTCACAAAAGACATGAAAACCATTTTATAAAAATGCCAGGTTGTAATCTGTAGTTTAATATCAGAGTGCACAGGTAATGGCATTTCCCTTATTTAATGCTGACTTAAATGTGCTTGTTCTAGAGAATGTCACATGGCTCATTTTGTATTGCATTAATCTGATTTCTTGCTCTTGTTTCTTTTATCCTTTCCAGATCCCTTCTTGATTATTTGTATTGATTTTGCATTTTGTTGATCTGGTGGATGCTTCTGAGCACCAATTTCTGAGGGAAACTTGTGATAGCATTTCAAGGAACTGGGGAGACTTGGCGAGGATACCAGTGCTGCCTTCCTTCTCATACATCTACAAGTAACCATATGGGTTTCTTCTGCTGAGTGTTGCCTTGGAGGAAACAGAAATGGAAGACACCAGTTTAGGAGATGGAAGTAATGTCTGCTATGTGTGATGGCAGAGGGTTTGTTTGGATGGATAGGTGACATATCCTGTCGTTTATCTGATCATGACAGTACAAAGGTGGTGCAGGGGTGTGGAAGAGGACATCACTGTACACACTGATCACTGCAAAACTAGAAGAAACTGAAGCCCAGCACATCTTGTTTAAAAGAGCATGTTTTAATGTACTGATGTAGGAATACAATCTAGTCATTAAACTATGTGTTTCTCTTTCAGTTTGTTCTTCTAGTAGCAAATTTGGAACTGTTTAAAGGAGGAAAACACTATAATGATTGATGTTACTTATTTAACAAATTAGCAGTGAAATAATAGTATTAGTATGGGTCATGCAAGAGGTCATGCATGTTAAATTTCCCATGTTCAAATTGTAACCCAGTCAGATAATTGTATTGTTTTTCAATAGTGCAACCACAACCTAGGGCAAAAGTGGTGATTGTTGAAATGGTATCTAGGGAACAGAGCATGGTTGCTGCTCCAGTGATCCATGGATGAACAGGTAGATCTTTATTTGTCTAATAACTAATCAAAGATGAAGCCACATAACAACCTGATAGATTTCAATAAAAAAATCATCTTTATTTTTGAAGTACTAAAAGCAATTCCTTTATACACAGCAATTAACAAATTAAAACTCAAACTTCACTTTTCCGGTCTGAAAATTTGATATAAGGAATAGCTCAGTAGATTCTGCAAAAGAAAACTAAGCCAGTTTATTCTTGTTTAAAAGGAACAACTTGTTACAATGTCTGTGTCAAGCATGCTAGAACCTTTAATAACAGAAACAAATGATAGGACATATATTAACTTATGTAATCATTTTAATAAGCAGGTTTTTTATAGTCTCTCTTAAAAATTTTTTGTTGTTTTTGTTTAAATGTTTTCCTTGCTTTTATGTATGTTTATTTACATGTGTGTAGGTGTAGCATGTGTGTGTATTTCCTTAAAGAAAAGGTCTGTTCTCCTGTAGAATTAAGTTCTTATGGTTTGAAATGATGGAAGAGTTAATAAGCAGAGGAATTCAGATTTCAGTATTAGATAGGTGGTATTGTCTATCCAGGTAAGTATCGGGCATAAAGAAGGAACCAGTTCTGAATGGGATACCAGGTAATTAAAGAACACATAGCACACACGTAAATCTACATGTACGTACACATACCCACACACATACACACACACACACACACACACACACACACACACACACACACACACACACACACACACACACACACACACACACACACACACACACACACACACACACACACACACACACACACACATGCACATGGGCAATTTAAAGGATTAACAGTTTTTCCTATCAACATGTCTTTAAGATACGGGATGATACAGAAGTCTCACACAAAATCCCCCACAGATCCAGGGAAGACATACAGACAGGATCCAAACCAGAGATCCAAGTGCCTTAGGATATCAGTGGTAATGTTTGCACTACTGTGTCACTTCTGTTATACAGATATTGTGCTATTTTGTTCCAATTTTACTGGAAGTTATCCATTACTTTACTTTCATCTGGGGAAATATCTTTGTAGAGATAAAGCTATTTCTTAACCACATTCTATTTAACTAATTCACACCTTAGCTTTATTTATGTATTTTTGTATTTTTCAAGTAAAAGTATTAAACCTTCCAGAATATATTGGCTCTCAGAGTTCTTTACAAAGTATATACAGTGTATTTTATTTAACTGGCTCGTGATGCAATTGCATCCTCTTATCTAAAGATTATTCATCAGTGTAGGCACTTGGGGGCTCATCTTCTGTTATTACTGATTTTACCTCTACCAGATAAGTTAAATTAAAAGCTAGCATATTAAATTAGGTATCACCCAACCTTTGGTTTTGCCTTTCTTTAAATGCTGTCCCTATTCAGTCTTGATCCTTTGCAAACAAACAAAAGCCTAGATTCCAGTCAGAAGTCTGCTTAGCCTTTCATTTGGAGTGTTAAGACCATTTGAAAATATGACACTTTGGAGCTTCCAGTGCACCTACAGCTGGTTTTCTTCTTGACATAGTAGTTTATATTTATTTAGGATTGGAAATGGTCTCTTACTGACCCTCCTCTGCTGCCAAAGATTTGTGCCATTATTGTCATAATAATACTTGGGTCTGATTGCAGAGATGACAACATCAGCAAGAAAGGAGAGTAGCATTGCTGGAAATAAATTCATCCTCAAGTCTTGGTGAGTACCTTCATGAGGTCGACCCTAGGTTTACAAAATCTCACCAAGACGACACTAATATATAGACTTATTTTATATAGCGTATATAATGGACAGGAGTAGGTTAAAACATAAAAAGACAGCTGGGTGCATGTGTCTGAGGATTAAAAAAGTTCCCAGTCCTGGTATGCATACTGGTGCAATCCTCAAGACACGGAGATATTCCTACAATGGGGTTAGGCCAAGCTCAGGGGGAGAATGGCTCCCTGTTGTTGAAGAAAGTAGTAGTCCACAAAAACTGGCAGGCCAGAAAACAGCCATAAACACGACAGAGTGAACTATTGAGGATAAGGAAAACATTATGTATCATTACTATTATGCAAAAAGCCCAGAATTTCCAGACAGAAGATATTCAAAAAGATTAAGTGAGAAATTAGAGGAAAGAAAAATACTTGCACAAGAAAAACTGTCACAGGCTTCAAATGTAAATTTGTGTTCACTAATACAACAGATCCATTGAAAACATTATATAGACCAAGACACTTTGGGCTGTTTGGAAAAAGAAGCAACAGACGAAGTGCAAAAATATAAAGAACAAAACCTAGAAATTTTTGAAAGGTATAAAAAAAGAAACATGAACATGGGAAAGAAAGAGAGTTCTAATATGTTGCAATATTTATACAAAGGAGAAAGCCAAACTAATCAATACAAGAAAAGCAGCTCCAAAGATATTTGAAGAGAAATACAGACAAAGGCACCCAGATATGGAAAATGTCAAAATACAAAACAAAATCACAAAGAGGGAACCAAGAACAGAAGATTAGTAAAGCAGACGTTAAACAAACAGAAGCTGAAGTAATGGAATACATGTGAAGTGAAGGATTTAGTGTAGAAAATCTAATACAGGTTATGTCACAGCATGATGGAACAATGAGTCCTCAAAGTAAGGAGAAACAGGTATGGCAGGAGACATCTGAAGAAGAAATATGGACATGGGAAAGAAAAAAAGATTTAATATGGTACAATATTTATGCAAAGCAGAAAACAAAACTAATCAATGCAAAAAAGTGGCAGCAAAGATATTTAAAGAGAAATACAAGCAAAAGGCATCCAGACAAGAAGAATTTCACAACATTAAAAATATGAAAACAAAGGAGATAAGTAGAAAACAGGATTAGCAATGGAAAAGTTAAAGAAATAGAAACTGAAGTTATAAATTACCTACAAAGTGAAGGATTTAGTGTGGAAAATCCAACTCTGGTAACCCCACAGCATGATGGAAAATTGAGTCCCTAAATTAAGGAGGAACAGATGGAATGGGAAGAATCTGGTCATTTGCCACATGAAGATATTCTGGACCCTTCAGTAGAAAACCAGTACAAAAGTTCAGTTGGAGTTTCACAGCAATGGAAGGAGTAGGAAACATTGGCAACTCTGATGCAGTGAATGTTTTGGAGCCATAGGACAGTTAGTTCCCATCTGAAAGAGAAATGGATAATGCAGAATGCAGCTGAAGACAATATATTACAGGAAGATTTATTTATTTATTTACATTTGTTAACTGGGTAGTGTCCAACTGGGCTATTAGCCCACTTTAAGCGAAGAAAATGGGAGAAAATCTCCAGGACAGTGAACAAAAGAATGACAGCTATTAGATTATATACATAAATTAACAATGCATTTTAACACATTCACATGAACAGTACAATATAATGGAGTGAACGAATATGAATATAATTCAACATGTTAACAGTATGTACAGTTATAAAGAGAGCAGTGTGCAGACTAACCTACAAAGGCCTTTCAGGCAATGTCAATATGTGACCTGGATTGTTTGTCAGAGTGAGGTAATAAACCCCTTGTTTATTAAAAAGAAATGTAAAGGTTATAATAAAAAGGTGTTGGTGAAGAGAGGAATTAGCCAGGAGCTATACAGTTGCAGAGAAAGTGACGACTGAGATGCTCTTTTAAGGCTTTTTTAAAGGATGACACATTTGGGTTAGTATGTGTTGAGGAAGAGAGTTCCAAATCCTTAGCTATTTTGTAGGAGTAGAGGGACTCACCATAAAAATTGTGAGACTGAGTAACTTTTAACATAAGTTTGTTGGATGGTCTAAGGGTTCTACAGGTAGAGTTGGGTTGTAACAGGTTTGAGAGAGCAGGGCAGTTACAGGGATTGTGAATGACTTTGTGAGCAAAAATAAGTTGGTTTTGTGATAAGAGATTGGGCAGTTCTAGCCATTTGAGCTATTGAAGAACAGAGCACTGATGTGTTGTATAGGGTTTATTAGCTACAAACTTAGCTATCTTGTTGTAGCAAAACTCTAAGTTATTAAGGTCAGTCTTCCGAAGGGTGGTGAAGATAGTGGAGCAGTAAAGGAGGAAAGATAGTAAGAGTGATCTAGCTGTGGCTTGTCTGGCTTCCTGTGTGAAGTAAGGTTTGGCTCTATAGAGGGTGGCAAGTTTGGAGTGGACTTTTCTGATTGTTAGGGAGATGTGCTTATCAAATTTTAGTCTGTCATCCATTGTGACACCTAAGAGTTTAGTTTGGTCTGTAGGTTCTATTGAAGTTGTTGTGGGGAGGGGGCTGAGCAGATAAGAGAGGAGTCATCAGCGTATTGGATGATGGTTGCAAGTTGGCTGGCTGAATGTAGGTTATTGGTAAATATGGAAAAAAGGAGGGGACCAAGTATGGAACCTTGGGGGTACCCCAGTGCTACTATGTAGGAGTGGAGAGAGAATGTTGTTCCATTTTGTAGCTTGTTGTCGGTTAGTCAGATAGCTAGGTTAAAGCCATGTTGGGTGATGGATAGTAAATTGTTAGTGATGAAGTAATTCATGAGTTGGTGTAAGCATTTTTCCAGGATTTTGGCTAAGGGAGGGAGGATAATTATAAGTCGATAGTTAGAAATATCTCTAGAGGCGTCGCCCTTATGGAGGGGTATGATATGGGAGGTTTTCCAGAGGACAGGTACATAATGTTCGGGGATAGATTGATTGAGTAGGACTGAAATGGGATAACCAATGGCTGGAGCAGCTAATTTTAGAAATTTGTTGGGTAGTTTGTCATCAGCAAGACTACAGGGTTTCAGTTTGCCTAGGAGTTTTTTTATGTATGCTGTTTGGATGGGATGAAAAGAGAAATAGTTAGTAAGTACAGTTGTAGGTGGGGGGACCATAAGTTGTAAGTTATCTTTGTTATCTCGAAGGGTAGTTATGGAGGTGATGTCTGGGGGAGTACAATTTATTTTTTCTATGTTGAGTGAGTCTTTGTATATAATTGTCACACCCCCACCATGTTTGTTTGGCCTGTCTTGTCTTATAATATTATATCCATTAGTTGTAATTTCAGAATCTTTGATATGGGGTTTTAACCAGGTTTCCATTATAACAGCTGTGTCAGAAGTGTAAGTGGCCAGTGTGGCATTGATTATTAGAAGATCAGAGTCAGAGGTTGTTGATAGTGAGGTATGTATGGTGGTATCTAAGCAATTTTAGACTATGGAAGTAGAAAGAGATATTGGAGTGAGCTGGTGATTAAGATGACATTCGGAACCTGAGTTAGGATGGATATCTGCCTGGAGTTTTATATATTTTAGGGAGTATAATACTAGATTTTTCAGTTTAATTGTTATGTGGTTATGTTTGTTAGTGGACAACTGAGGGTTGTGAGAAAATATTTGTTTAAATGGGAAGAGCATAGTATTGTAGTAGTGGTATAAATGTGGGCTGATAAGACTATATGGTTTAGATGTATGTTGAATATATAAATATATATATATATATATATATATATATATATATATATATATATATATATACATGCATTGGGGAATGGTAGTGTGAGACTTTTTGATTATGGTAGTCTGTGGCATTGTGGGGTAGGTAGAAACAGAATAAAAGAGGTAGAAGAGTAGGGGAGGTAGGGCCTCATAGTGATAGGAGTTTAAGGTTACAAAGTGAGGAAGTGGAGTAGAGTGGGAGAGGTGAGGTGACTAGAGCTTTATTAAAGGGAGAAGAGAGTAATGTAATAGAATGAAAAGAGGGTTTCCTATGATTGACGCGGTGGGAGGGGAGTGGAGAATTTAGGGGTTGGGGGATTGGTGGAAATGGAATGGGGTGTGGTTTCCTTAGGAATAAAGGAAATGAAAGAGGGGTGGGTGAGAATGGTGGTAGGGTAGGTGAATGGAGTGGGTTGGATCAGGAGCTAGTGTAAGTTCTCCTCCTAAAACAATCAGAAAGGTAAGGTGGGACTTTTACTTTTACTGAAAGGTTTAAACTGTGAATATAGCCCAGAAATCTTTTACACTATGTGATATTTTATTGTGACTGATAAGAAAAATAATGAAATGTGAATGTTTCAGCCACTGCTCATAAGTCAAAGTAGCAGTACTGAGGGGCTAAAGTGGAAGTGTGAAATATAAAACTCAGGCCAAAAGGGATATTAGCTGTTGGAGAGAGTGAGGGAGTAGTGTCCTTGCTGCCATTTAGCAACAGAAAACTACTTACACATTGCTATTGTAGAATCTAGTTATTTGCCAGTGTCTTGAAACAAGTAATTAATCCTAACACATACACTTTATTGAATTCTTTGCCCCATTATCAGACTTGATACTGTAGGTAACAGTCACTGATGTGTTTGGACAGAATAACACTGTATGGAGCTATTTGCTGGGTAGAATAAGGTTTCCGCAAAGGCAGTTTACTAAAAGGAAAGGAGAGAAAAATACATTAGCAAGTGAAACATCTAAGAAGGGGAAATGGGTAAACATACAGAAAACCACAAACAGGAACAGTTTCTTAAAATCAGGGAAATACAACTGTTAACAGTCTCTATACAAATGACTATGTATTGTGCATATCAGACATTTACATTAGGAACAAAACATTTAAAAACTTTTATAAACCTTCCACTGCTAGGTATGACATCATATTAATATGATTTAGGCCATGCTATATTGGCTAATATACTCATAGCGACCACAGAGTATAAATGGTTGGCTAACAATGAAGGAGATTAGGCTGTAGCTAACACTCAAACAAAGTATATTATTGGTTAGTGAACGGGCAGTAAAGAGTTTTACAAAATAATACACATGCCTAATCAGTATGGGTAACTTAGATATTTATAGAACTATGCACAGACCTAAGTCATCATCATCTTCTTTCGGCTGTTCCCATTAGGGGTCTCCACTGGTTTCCATTTCTTCCTGTCTTCTGCATCTTGCTCTGTCACACCAACCACCTGCATGTCCTCTCTCACCACATCCATAAACCTTATCTTAGGCCTTCCTCTTTTCCTGTTACCTGGTAGCTTCATCCTTAGCATCTTTTTCCCAATATACTCAGCATCCCTCCTCAGCACATGTCCAAACCAACGTAATCATGCCTCTCTGGCTTTGTCTCCAAACCTTCCAACCTGGGCTGACCCTCTAATATACTTATTCCTAATCCTGTCCACCCACGTCACACCCAGTGCAAATCTTAACATCTTTAATTCTGCCACATCCAGCTCAAACTCCTGCCTTTTTGTCAATGCCACTTTCTCCAACCCATATAACATAGCTGGTCTCACTACCCTCTTGCAGACCTTCCCTTTCACTCTTACAGGTACTCGTCTGTCACAAATCACTCCTGACACTCTTCTCCACCCACTCCATCCTGCCTGTACTCTCTTCTTCATCTCTCTTCCACACTCACCATTACTCTGAACTATTGACCCCAAGTATTTAAACTCATCCACCTTCACCACCTCTACTCCTTGCATCCTCACCATTCCTCTATCCTCCCTCTCATTCACACACATATATTCTTTGTCCTGCTGACCTTCATTCCTCTTCTCTCTAGAGCATATCTCCATCTCTCCAGGGTCTCCTCCACCTGTTCCCTACTCTCACTACAGATCACAATGTCATCTGCAAACATCATAGTCCACGAGGACTCCTGCCTGATCTCGTCTGTCAACTTATCCATCACCATTGCAAATAAGAAAGAGCTCAGAGCTGATCCTTGATGTAATCCCACCTCCACCTTAAACATATCTGTCACTCCCACCACAGACCTCACCGCTGTCACACTACCCTTGTACATATCCTGTACCACTCTTACATACTTTTCTGATACTCCTGACTTCCTCATACAATACCACAACTCCTGTCTAGGCACCGTGTCATATGCTTTCTCCTAAGTAGTACACATTTATGATTGTCCAGAACTCAAAAATACCAGAGTGAAGTCTCGTTAAGCACAATATGTTCTGGAACTTTCTGTAGCATGCCCACAAGAAACAGAGAACAAAGAATGTGCCCTCAGTTTAGAAGAAAATTATCTAAGGGAAGAGTTGCTTGATTTAATAGGGATGGATAGGCATATATTAAGATTGAAAAAAGAAATAGATTACAGATTACAGAAAGTCAGTGGACCCAAAATGAACACACTAATCAAGACTATTGACAAAAATTTAATAGAAGTAAATAGGATATATAATACTGCGCAGCTAAATGAATAACCGAAAAGTCTTACCACAAAAACACAGAACAATAAGGGAAAGGAAGGGAAGAAATCAAATGCCACCATGGAAGCATCCACTAGAGAAAACTATAAAACAATTAAGGCAAGTCATGTCACTGTTAGAAGACTATAGAGGAGGGAACAGATCAGCAAAAATACTTAGAAAGACAAACGTAATAAAAGCAATGTACGGTATCAGAACAGATCAGATTCTATTGTACACTATTGCAAATAATAAACTTACGATATCATTGCAGGTAGAAAAATTTAGAAGATATACAAATAAATATAAAGCAAAAGTACAAAATAAGCAATTCACTGATAACCCAAAAAATGTTTAATAGAGAATTGGGAAACAAAGCAAAAGGAATAGAAACACCACCGAAAAAAAAGAAGAAATAGATACATTTTGGAGAAATATCTATAAAGACCCTGTGGAAAATAACAAAGATACTGAATGGAGAGAAGAAGTAAAAGAAACAATAAGAAGTTCAAATGTATATGATATTAAATGGGATGAAGTAACAGCCAGAGAAACTAAAACAAAATTAAGAAAAGTTCCTAAATGGAAACTCCCAGGACTAGATGCAGAACCTAACCTCTGGCTAAAAGTATTAACATCTTTACACAATGATTTAGACCTGAGTAAGAACTACATATATGCACATCCCTAACAGACACCAACCTGCTTAACAACAAGAAAAATGATACTCCTTCTTAACAGTGAACCTGCAGGCTATCCTAAAAACTATAGATCAATAACTTGCCCTCAGACGATGTTTAAACTATATATAGAAACTAACAGCAAGTGCTATCAAAAGGGGAGTAATTATAACTGAATAAACTAAGACCTTTTAAGAGGAATAAGATAAGAAAACCTAGAAGACCAGGGTATACTTTAAGCACTTTCATTCACTATGTTTATTTGTCAAACTTCATGGAATTGATGCCAACAGAAGTTATTGCCATTTTAGAAGAAAACTCAATCATGGCAATAAAATAACAGGATAACAGAGGAAAGTCATATGGAATAAAGGATCATTTGTTATTAAATAAAATCATAATAGAGAATTGTAAAAATGGGAAGAACCTAACTATGGCATGGCTATAGTACAAAAAAGCATTTGATAGCATTCCACATTCATAGATAAAGGAGTGCTTACAGATGTACGAGATACACCCTACCTTGATCAATTACATTACAGTGACCATGAAATAGTGGGAAACCACTTTGCAGCTAAGCCATCATAAAGGACAAGTTATTATCTTAGTGATAAAAATTCAACGGCAGACATTCTAGGGTGACTCTTTGTCGCCGCTGCTCTTCTTTCTTGCCCTTAACCCATCAAACTTTCTACTTAACAAATTAGGTTCTGGTTATAATCTGGCTCCCAAAAACCAAAGTATAAAGGTTACTCATATGCCTTTTGCAGATGATTGAAAACTGTATAGTTCATCAAATGAGGAGCTGAAAGCACAACTGCAAGTGGTCAAATCTTTCTTAGATGATATAAGAATATCATTTGGTCTTGATAAACGTGCAAAAGCAACATTTAAACAGGAAAGCTGCAGCACCAAGAAAATATCGGGTCTATATCGGTTTGTTGCAATGCAATTGCAGCGAACACCAGATTGTCAACACTCATTCAGCAAAAATCGTTTCAGCAATTTGCTGAATTTGCTGAGGACAAGTAAATACTTGCCCTACAGCACAATGGGCCAACACCTAGGCAAATTGAACAGACTCAAGTGGCAGGGCTTCGTGCCCCACACTCTCCTAACTAGACATAGCAACTCTGAGATTATGCTACAGTGGAGAAAAGGGCAAGGTTGTGCTGTAGGGCAAGTATTTATTTGCCCTTGGTAAATTCACCAAATCACTGAATATGATTTTTGCTGAATGAGTGTCGACAGTCT
This sequence comes from Protopterus annectens, assembly GCF_019279795.1. Lineage (NCBI taxonomy): Eukaryota > Metazoa > Chordata > Ceratodontiformes > Protopteridae > Protopterus > Protopterus annectens. The sequence goes on from NC_056732.1 coordinate 845,499,849, forward strand.
GGTGTTTGCTGTAATTGCATTGTGCCGAACTGATATAGACCTGAAAATATCAGTCTGGGACAGGAATATGATATAAAGGAATCGGAGCAGGAGGAAGTATATAGATATTTGGGAAGTGATGAAGGATCAACAATAACACATGAACAAATGTAAACAAAACTCAGTAAGGAATATTTCAGATGACTAAAATTAATACTCAAAACAGCCTTGAGAGCTAGGAACAAAGGCCATGTTATAAACCAATTTGCTCTTCCTGTTCTAACTTAGTTTGTAGGTGATTGGCCCCAAAAGGTATTAAATCAGTTGTACAGGAAAACAAGAAAAGTGCTTCATGTTTATCAAATGATATACAAAATCAGGGTATACCAAGATTAGATATTCCTCTTCCTGAAGAAGGTATGAGCCCCTTTGAAACTGATTACATGTTTAGATTTGCAATCATAGGACTGGATACATATCTTCTAATTTCACCAGATGCAAACATAGTGAAAGCTTTAAAACTTGAGGAGAACAAGTCTCAGGTGACTTCTCTGCTTAGTTTAGTAGAAGCATATCAGTGTCAAGCAGGAATGGAAATTAAATTAGAAGTAGACAAAAATTAGGCAACTGAATGTGCCAAACAAAATGAAAGAATATAAGGAGAGGTCAGATGAGAAAGCAGGAAATGTGGAAGAGTCAAAAATGTAGTCGTAAATACAGAAAACTTCTGAAACAACCTCATGTCAATCAGGATCTGACATAGAAATGGTTAAAGAGAGGTGAGTTTAAATCAAAAGATAAAAGGTTAATATTGGCAGCCCAAGATAATGAACATACTTAGTTCATGTACATGTTGGTTTACAAAGTTCATTGAACATGTGGGAGAAACAGACAACTGCAGGTTCTGTAAAACAGAAGAAATGGAAACAGTGTGATACACTAATGGCAGAAGGTCTGCATACTGAAAGGTATAATATTTATTTATTTATTTTATTTTTATTTATTTTACATTTGTTGACCGGGATAGTCTGACTGGATATATGTCCATTTTCAGCGGAGGCCCAGGGAGAAAAGCTCCAGATAACACAGATAGAACATAACAGATATGAGTCAAACATATTTACAAAGCCCTCTAGTAGGTACTCACAATATAGACCGTGTGTAATAGTATACAAAAACAACAGGTTGCAGCAAGATATTATGAGCAAGAGATGCGTACAATATTAATTTAAATAAGGCATTGAATAAGTAGTGATTAATCAGGGTTAGTACAGGGACAAAGCCAGTGCTCTTTAAAATACTGTTTGAGGCCTTTTTTGAAGAGACTTAAAGAAGGTTTGTGTGTAAGGTTATATGGAAGTGAATTCCAAGTTTTACCAATGATGTTGGCAAACAGGGAGTCGCCGGCTGAGTTACTGGCTTGGTGGGTTTGGACCAACAGTTTATTGGAAGATCGTAGTTGCCTTGAATTACTGTATGGCTTTATGATATTTTGAGTGCCAGAGTAATAATGTAGCAAGTTGCATTTGGGTTTGTGCAAACATTACAATCGTAAAATAGCTGAGAAGCATTGGAAACATGAGCCACAAAGTATTATAGAGAATGATGAAGTTTATATCACATGAAATCACCATTATCAACAGTTCAAGAATTTGCAGGCAGAAGTGTGGGCAATGTGGAATAAGGATATCAGACATTTCCACTAGTAGTAGGGGCATTAGGTCTCATAAAGAATTTACAGTCATATTTAGATATGCTATCAGTACATGTAACTCTTTATGGAATGCAGGAGTCAGTTCTGGGTACATTGCGGGTGCTGTGAAGAGTACTTTTAGCTAACATCAAAGATTGAAACAATACTAATTTCACAAACTTCAATCAAATTTTGACTTGGGAATGGGGTCCATTCTCATCATGGTACTGTGTGTGTGTGTGTGTGTGTGTGTCTTTCGGCTTTTCCCGGTTAGGGGTCGCCACAGCGGAACTCCGGTCCGCTAATGATTGGTAGTTGATTTTTACATGCCGAGTTACCAGCCCTAATGCACAACCTTCAACAAAGGTACGCCCATTCATGCATGTCTCCACGCAGAAGATGCTCTAGCTGAGAATCAAACCAAACAGCGTCTTACTGTGAGGCGACAACGCTACCGCAGCACCACCACCGTTCTCATCATGATACTAGAAACCCAAAAAACTTGGAGAAATTAAACTGAGGCATTACTTGTGTATAACACCATTTGGAGGTGACTTTCATGTTTGGTAAAGTCCTGTACTTATGTGCATATTACAAAGAATCCCTGGAAATATATTCTACAGGTTCCCCTGTAGTACCATACAATCTTATGCAAATAATAAACTCACTTTTTAAGAAATATGCTGCTTGGGTTTGTCTTCATATACTCACTTTCTTTCAAGGTCCAAATGAAGTTACTCCTTCCAGAACTGCTTTTTATCTTCTCAGGCGTCATTCCTTTCCCATGTCAACCTATAACCTGGTATCTAGCACTGTCATCCAAACATGGTTTAAATTTCCAAATTCCTATGGTGCAATAGCCCAGACAGGGGGAATAAACCCCTTAGGTGAAATAAGAAATCCAAACCATTGTGCAACTAGACAAAACGATCCTTTAATAACACATAAAAAATCAACATGCACAAAGCACCTCAGACTGAGCGCTTTCGCCTGCTAACAGTCAGGTATCATCAGAGTCATTCTGGTGCAGTTCAAAATACATTTAAATAAGGAACCAAGTACTGACATCATATCCTACTAGTTTAACATATAAAAAAGACTTGAATATTTAAATTCTTGGCAGAGAAAGGTTTTTTTTATATATATATATAAAAATGCTAACTGTTAAAATACACATAACTACTATTTTTACATAATACCCTAAAACCACAGTTTTTACTACTAAGACACTTATGAATTAAAATGCATTTTTCAGCTGATATTGAAGTACATGGCATGTATCATGTACCCATTACAGAAATATTTTTTGGTGTCTTTCAAATATTTTGCAAACATTTGAAGCATGCTAAAACACACTTCTACTTATACACATTGGACCCTCATTTTTAATACACCAGCCATGGAAATAGACTCATTAATGCCAGGTTTAACCATGGCATTTAACCTTAGTTGCCATTCCATTTCTTTCACCTGCAAATACAAATCCTGGTCACCTCCCCTGGCATCGGTGTATACTCTGTCTATTACAAAGAAAATAAACTGTTTGAAATTAGCACAAACAAGACTGTGTGTGCATAAAGCACTAGTTGTTTTTACATTTCTAATGTATCTATTGTGCTCCATAATTCTCACATGCAACCTCCTAACCATCTTCCCCACATAAAATGTGGGGCATGAGGTGCATGTAGCCAGGTATACCACTAATTTGGTATTACAGTTGCAACGCCCTGGACACCTCAAAGTCTCATCATAAGAATCTACCTGAACATATGGTCCATCATTGATGAACCTGCATGTTGAACAGCTTCCACACTTGTGCATCTTGGATACTAAAAAATTCCTAGTCATACCAGTGTCCTTTTCTAAAATATTTTTAATATTCCTGCCCCTGCTATAAACTACTTTGGACTCAAGACCAAGTCTATTCTGAAAGTCAGCATCAAAAACACTTTTCCAAGCTCTGCTGATACTTCGTCTTAGATCAGGGGCATCATGATTGTATGGAATAACCACAACATCAGACTTGTTTGTAACATGCAAGTTGGTATCCAAATTCATCCTACCAACACAATCATCCCCAGAATTGTCCAAACTGATCTTCAGAAGAGGTCTAAATTTAGTGGTCCGATTTCTAATGACATCCTTTCGAGTGTCAAGCAAGAGCTTAATAGGGTATCCTCTTTCCTTAAACATTCCTATAAGTTTGTAAAGTTCCTTGCCAAAATCTAAATCACAACTCACCAATCTGGATAGTCGAACCATATGACCCTTCACTATGCTCTTACATTGATGTTCCGGGTGGCAACTATCATAATGTAAAAGTGTATTACTATACGTTTCCTTTCTAAATATGTTTGAAATTAATTCTCCTGAGTTGTTACCTTTAGTTAACAGAATATCAAGGAAATCTATTTTATGGGCATGAACCCTGTAAGTAAGTTTCAAATGTATTTTAAACTGCACTAGTATGACTCTGATGATGCCTGACTGTTAGGCATCGAAAGAGCTCAGTCTGAGGTGCTTTGTGCATGTTTATTTTTTATGTGTTATTAAAGGATCATTTTGTCTAGAATAAATCCCTTGACTGCACTCCAACTAGTTTAGGTTCAACTAGTGGCACAATAACAGTGAACAAGCAAATACCACCTTACCATTATCTGGAGAGTGTCCCAGTTAAGCCTTGTTATATAAGCAACAACTTGTGAAAGTCAGGAGAATCAACAGTGCAATAAAGATACAGCACCTAGCCTATTAGCTACAGCCACGGCAGGAGTGTAGAACCTCAGACCTATGTCTTAGAATAATAACTCCCTCCTCTGGCAGGAAGTTCCGTGTGATTACAAAAAGGGAGGATACAAATCAAAAAATCCCTGGCCTGTCTGGATAATGCCTTCTATGCAGGTGACTCTACCCTCCCATAATAACAAATATGTATATAAAAAACAATCAATGCTCCGTGTCTCAGCCAAAGTCTGCCAGTCCACAAAATAGCACAAGAAACAGAAAAAACTGGCTTGACACCGCTGTATGGATAAAATATATTTATATAAATATTCCAAGACAATACAGTTCCAACACAGTAAGCGCTTTCGGGTTCACCAACCCTTCATCAGACAATAAAACACATACAATCTCTCATTTAAAAAAGAAACTTCAGCCAATCAAACACTAGTAATTTACCCGCCTACTTTGTAATGCAGGTTTTAAAGGTATCCTGTCATTTAAACCTGGATATCTATGTGAAGTGAGTGTGATGATCCACTTAGACTCTAAAGACTCAGTATGTAACTTGATGTCACCCCCTCTAACACCCAACCTAGCATTAACAATAGCTTTAAACTTGAAAATGTGCGTGGGATTCTTCTCCACATGCTTATATAGAGCGTTCTGTTCTACTCTATTCCTAATACATGTGAGGTGTTGTAATATTCTAACTTTCAGCATATTAGTTGTCATCCCTACATAGTAAGACATACATTTTTGACATTCAGCAATGTAAACCACATGTGTTGTCCTACACGTTGCTCTAGCTTTAAAATTAAACATTCTCCCATCTACAGGGTGTTTAAAAGTAGGATCCTTATTAATGCTTGAGCAAGCTTTACAGTTGCCACAAGGTGATGTTCCTACCTTGCTCATCCTAATGTCATTGCCAAGGAAACTCTTTTCTTTGCATAGAAAGTCCTTAAGATTAGTATTACGTCTATATCCAAACCTAGGTGTATGACCTACAATCTCACTAAGTTTATCCTCTGTCCTTAATATATTCCAATTCCTTTGAACAATAGCTTGAATATCAGTGATGTTACTGCTGTAAGTAAAATACATTTTAAGTCCATCATGTTTTCTTAATTTGGACCTAGGGCATTTTTCATTCTGATTAGTTAATAGCCAAGGCTTATACTCCTTGGTTCTCATTTGTGCACTATGACTTATTTTTGTCTGTAACAACCTATCATCATACCCTCTACTACTAAAGCAAGTCATTAATTTTTCCGCTTCTGCCTTATAACCTTCGTCTTCTAAGCACAATCTAGATGCCCTACATAGCTGTCCTTGTACTATGTTTGGAAAAACATGCCGAGGATGCATGCTATCAAAAGATAGTAAATGGTTTGTCCAACAATCTTTTCTGTACAAAGTGGAGGAATAACCCCCTAAACCTTGGGTGATCCTAGTATCTAAAAAATCTATACATTTTGTGGAGTATGTCATGGTAAATTTTAAGAACGATGTCGTGGTGTGTAGATAATCTAAAAAACTATGTAGCTCACACTCATCTCCTCTCCAAAACAAAAAGACATCATCCACAAATCTTGCATAGGCTCCCACATACTTATTCCAGTTAACGTTGTTAATAATTGTCTCGACCTCCCAGTGATGTAGAACCAAATTAGCATAGGTGTTGGCACAGGGGGTACCCATGGCAACCCCCTGTGCCTGTCTATAAATCTGCTGTTCACCTACGAAAATATTGTTTTCCAAAACTAGAGACAAAAGTGTACATATTAAAGTTACCTTATGTTCATCCTCTCCCATTTTGCACAAGACATGTTTAATGGCTTGTAGGCCATAGCTGTTACCTATGACAGTGAAAAGGCTTTGTACATCCAAAGTCACCATGATGGTATTCCCTTGAAAACCTTCCAACTCATATGCTCTAACAATCTCTAGAAACGGTTTCGTATCCTTTAAAATATTGTGTATT